>NC_030438.2:13288368-13300868 GCF_001660625.3 Ictalurus punctatus
TTATGATCGCCTGAATACCTGGGCAACATCTCAAAAGTGTGTTAGCTACGTTACCATGACAACAGTGAGTAGCGAGCAGTTAAACAACTGTATTATACTGGAAGTATAAAATAATAGTCTTATATCAATGTAGAAATAATAGTATCAATAATCATATAAACGTGTATCTGTACAATAGGCTTATATCGTACTAGCACCACAGTCATGAAGACAGGTTACTACTGGCTGATAAAATCATATCATTTAAGGTTCTAGAGACTTATTAGCTTTGATGGATGAAACGCACGGGTAATTGTTTATTTGTGAGGCGCTGTTCCGCTCAGTTGGATGTCATCATTGGTGATCAGATGAAACTTTAAAGAGCGTTTTATATTTGTACAACAGCGCAGCTGAATGCTCAAATCTGATTGGTCAGAAGATGTGTAGTAGTACCGACAGGTTAACATTAACACGCTCATTCTAATATGTTACAGTTTCTATAGTAACAGCTCATACACAGGGACTTGTACCACAGAAGCACCATATAATCTAAGAGTAATAATAAACAGCTTTGTAAGCGTATTGTTTAACAAAGAAAAATGTATAAAAGTTGATGTGGTGATGTTTTTTAGGAGACATTGGTTTAACGTTTCTGGAAGGCGTCTCGGTCGTAAGTGCTTTGCAATAGTCAAAGTTTCCCAACTCAGGAAGGGCTTTAGGACAGAGGAGTTTCTGCTTTTCCGTTTCTCGTTGTGATGGTGAGGGTGAGTGTCTCTTGGACTTTAAATCTGTCTATAAACCGTTAAAATGCGTGACGTGTCGTTGTAATTGTTGGCAAGTCGCTGTCGTATAAGCAGAATAACACACTCCAGACCTTGGTGTTATACGGAGATAATGCACTTGGAGGTTGGGGTTTGGGGACTTCCCACTTTTACAAATGTTCCATTTCACTAAAAGCCTCGTTCAATTTTGTGTTATCAGTTTATAATCATATCCACTGATAAAATTGTTGTTTAAGTGCCAAAACTGTGATCAGTCCGGTGCTGCTTTTTATTAATTTGACTCTTAGCCTGTGCTAAAATCGTGTACAGTTTCTACCTCCTACTGTAAGCTGACCTACATTTATCCTCTTAATCCATGATTGTAGACTTGACAAATGGAGCACAGGTTCTCAATTTATATGCTAATGGGCAGTCAATTGTAATATTTTCCCATTCCACACATCCAGACAATCCAATTGCTGCCCAATCGTAATAGCTAGTATAATGTAATATAGCTGTGTAAATAACCAGTTTCTCCACATGTGTGACTGGTGATGATTGTTTGGGGCAATAAGGTGCTCATCTTTAAAATGTTTTTTTTTTGTGTTTGTGTATTTGTGTTACTAATGTATTATATCTGAACTAGAGGTGTGTATTCCAATAACCCAGTTCAGAATATTGTGAGTTAAAGAAAAGCCACATCTGGAAAGATGCAGGGAGCAGCACTGTTGTAGCGTACTAGTTAGATGTGTACATCAGGACGACCAAATCTCGAGAGCAGGTGGTTTTGTGGTCTTTACTTTCATGCACACAGTCAGATGTGGGTCTCATAGACCAAAGTATTGCTGTAGTAAGCACTTACTTAGTCATCAGGAAATGTACTGGGATAAGAGTAAATAAGTCGACTTGAGTAATTGTCTACAAGGTCTGAGTTAGTTATTCAAGCTCACTCAGCTAGCTGGTGGCTTACATGCTTCTGTAGATGTGAAATGGTGAAATCACCACAGGTTTTGGCTTAAATCATTTCCTGCTCATTATCCTTTGAAGCATTTCAAACTGAAGATAAAATGGGCCAGGGATGCTAATCTCTTTGCTGACTAAGCTTTTGGCACCTGACGTGTCGACTTTTGGCAGGAAGCGGCACTATTTTTGATGAGGTCTTGAAATGTAATCTTTCACAAAATTTGCACACGCTGTCTTTTAATTGGCTTACAGTTTTGTTTTGTTTTTTGCATTATTCTGCATTCTGCAAAATGCATTATTATTATGTAACATTTCTGTATTATAAATTCTTTATTCTAATATTTTGAGATACTGGATTTTTGATTTCCATGAGCTGTAAGCCGTAATCATTAAAACAAAAAACGGCTTGAAATATTTCACTTTATGTGTAGTGAATCCAGAATCTATAAAAGTTCCACTTTTTGAATTAAATTATGGAAAAAATGAGCTTTTCCACTATATTCAGATTTTTTGAGATGATCTGTATTAGCCTTAAGGCTATCTAGAAGCTAGTGTGCTCCAAAACAATGATAAAATTCTCACTTAGAACATATATATTTTGTTCTAAATTTACAGTCTCTCTCTACCACCAATACAGATCACCAATTTTGATGACATCGTTCTGCACTTCAGCTTCACATCAGATTTTCTGTCCAATCAAATGCGCTCTAGAATCTGAAGAGTCCCGCCCCCAACAGTTATAAGTTACCTGGCATTATATATATATATATATATATATATGTATATATATATATATATATATACACACACACACACACACACACACACATATATATATATATATATATATATATATATATATATATATATATATATATATACATTAGTTGACTTTTTTTCACAAACTTGGCCTCTGGTTTATGCAATATAATATTTAATTAGCTGTATTTTAGCTAGCTTGATGGTGCCTCTGTTGGTCTAATTAGCTTGCGAGCCTAATTATGTTATGGCTAAATTTTAAATCAGCAAATCATATTCGAGTCCGTATCCCATCTCACATTTAGACCTACATGGACGTTGACAGTCTCTTGTGTTGAAGACCTTTTTAAAAAAAAGTTTATTATAAAGAACCACGCAACTGAGTGTCTGTAACCAGGACAACGGCAAGGTCGACATGCAATCTCACACATCTCAATCATTCTCGGCCTGATTTTGAGCCTCTCCGCTGTTTCTCTGTACAGGGTACAATCCTGTATTGCCTTTTCGGCTTAACTGTGTTTCGTCATGCTTTAGATATCCGACCCTGTAACGGTGCATCCTTTCTCTGGAACAATGTCATACGGAGCGGAGATGATCCACCATCACTCTCAGGTCTCTCTCTTTCTCTACTCGCCTTCTGTCCGCAGCTCGCTTCTCTCGTTGTTTAGACGTGATTCGCTCAAGTGTGTTTGCAGTTTAGCGTGCAGCCTGATGATTAGTGGTTGTGTTGGATTTTGCATCAAACCAGGCTGCATAAGCATAAGTTAGACGCAACATATTAAAGCGCACCTATCATGGTTTTGAAACGTGCTTAATTTTGTTTTAAAGGTCTCATACAATAGATTTACATGCATCCAAGGTCAAAAAACACTTTAATGCGCTCATAATTTAAACTGCAGCATCACCTTTTTCCCCCCAGTGTCACAAACGACTCATTAAATGATCCGTTCTAAATGATTCACTCTAAATTCCTCCTTTCAGAGAGCATACTCTCCTCTGATTGGTCAGATGTCCCAGTCTGTTGGGATTGGTCTACAGCTGTCAGCGAGCAACCGATGAAGACCAGAGGCGGGGCTTTTTGTTATAAACCTATGTAAGTTTGTACAGGAAGTAAGACTGGAATCACTAACGACTCGTTTCAGCTGTTCAGAATCGGTTCCTTCTTTTGGGAGTCAATAACTCTGCCTGTCCTGCGCTTAGATTTGTGAAACTTAGAGTTTTTACATTCACAAACAGCTCTATAACAGGCTACATGAGAGGTAATATCTGAAAAACCATAATAGGTGCACTTTAATAATAATAGTAATAATAATAATCGCTATTGTTTCAGTACGAGCGTGAGGGTAGGTGTGTGTTTTCTGTTAAAGGTGTACATGTAGGTTAGAATAAAGTGCAGCATGTGCACGCTCTCGCGTGATTACTGAAGTGAAGTGTCTCTGCAGTAACTGGTGCAGAAAAGTTCAGAGAAACAGAGCTGGGCTTTCAGGTTTTGTGTGTCTCTGTGTTTGTGGTGTACAGTTTGATTTTGAAGCAGAACTGCTGCGAGTGTGTAAATACATGCTCATATTCTATATTATTAGCCTTTGGAGCTGTTCAGCCTTGTCCTCGGAGGTCATTTTCACACATTGCTCCTTTTCCTTTTTGTATAGAATGGAGGACAGGGTCGAATGTGTTTGTGGTGAGTAAAAACAGGTTGTAAATAGATTAGACTTGTAAAGCGATCTTCAGGAAAAGATTTTGAGCTTGTGGGGTGATGAATTTGTTTATAGCGTCCATGTCACAGCATTATTCCTGCAGCATCGACACGTTTCGTCGCCCCACCTGGTTCTCTCCAGGACGTTTCATCTTCTAAATGAAAGTGTTTACGTTCAGCTTCCGCAACATGTCGGGTATTGATTCTCTGAGAAAGTTCGTTTCCTCAAAGGACAGTCAGTCTTGGTACGGCATTCTTATTAGACAGACAGAATGATATAATAAATCTGTAAAAAAAAAAATATATATATATATATATATATATATTCTTGGAAATACATTTTTTAAATTTATAAATGTATTTATTAATAATTACAAACTGGAAGCAGCTGATTTGATGTTAATTACGTAATTATACTTACGTTAATTTTTTTAAATAGATGTAAATAATATTTAGCGATTATAGTTTTTAAAAAAACTATAACTTTTTCTAAAAAGTTTCTAAAACTATAACTAATATTTTAAAACTTTTTTTTTTTTTTTTTTTTTTTAGAAAATAAAATGTTATTTTAAAAAATTTGAGCAAAATGAACGACTTTTTGTAGACATTAAATAAAATATTGAACCCTATTTTATGTGGCACTGCTGCATGCTGGGAACTTGTTAGTGAACCTATATATTGTGATGCGTTTTGTGTATCATAGACATTTGATCGAGTATCACGTTATGATATTTTTGTCTTATCCCCCAGCCCTATTTCACAAATTCACCCTCATCGGTTTGTGATTGTTACTTTTACAATTTCCGTTTTTTTATTTTATTTTTATTATTACTCAATCACTTCAAATCCTAGCTCATTATTCAGTTATCATAAAGAACCTTGAGTAACTAGTGTAAATTATTCCAGAAGAAAAAGAAAAAGTTGTTTCCTGATTCCATACTTTTGTCTTTGTAATAATTAACTCGACTTACCGTACGGTATATGGACATGACCGCGATCAGTGTTTTTTGCTGACCTCGATATTTACCCGTTGTGTTTACATGTGTTTGTTTACATAAGAATGAACGTCACCAACACTTTAACCATTCGCTCTGCTTCTTTACTCTCGTCTGCTCCAAGGCTGTCCAATTCAAATTCAAACCTCCAATATCCGTCGATAAAAATGCGCATTCGAACGCAAAAACTGCGCATTCGAATGTAAGATGTGCAGCAAGCACCAGCACCGATTTGAATTAAAGCGTACTGTCGAAAAAAAATTGACGCAGTTCATTGACATGCAAATATTAACAATGTTTTTGTTGAAGAAAACATCGTCAATCTAGAAAGAACGGTTCACGTGTTTCAAATAACCCAGTCGTAGTCAATAATGTCGGGAATTGCGCGTCTTAAGCTGCGTGCAGTGAATGAACAGCGGTAAACTGAAGCGCTTTACTAACGGGTTAATTAACTCACTCAAACGCATCCTGTATGAGATTAGACATGTGATTAATCAGACACATACACAGCATAAACCTAATACTACATCCTGCTTCTGCACAAAATGACACGAATGCACGAGTGAACTCGAACTGAAGTAAGGCGCTAGGCACTAGGTAGAACGCTAAGTCACGGCGTGAATACGCTGTTTCCATAGCAACGTACCGAAAACAGACAACGAATACCCAAAGCATTAAGTATTCACAATATTGTATTATAGTCGATTTTATTTATTGTTTTGGTTTTGTGGTTTTATTTATTTAGGATCTTTTTATTTTTTTTTTTGAGATTCCACTTCTAATGTCTGAATGTTCTTAAGAATGAAAAGTTCATTGCTCTTTGAAAGGGTGTACATTGCATTATTATGCCATTATATATTATATCATCTATATCAGTAGCATCTTGTGGTTTTAAAACGACAGTAATATCGTTTATCAGAATTATTACTGAGACAAGATATCGTCCAGCAAAAGTAGTTATCGTGACAGGCTTTATGTTGAGGGAGATGGTTTTTTTGGTTTTTATTTTGTTGTACGAGTATTGCAGGAGTTTTTCTGACACGTATTTCATCATGCGCTCGTCATATATCATTTTGCTACAGCGTTACACACAACTTTTTTTTTTTTTCTCCTCTTGTGTCTTTTGTAAAATGAAAGTGATTTTTTTTCCCCCCCTGTGAGAGAAACTTCAGAAAGAGATGCTTCCGAAACAATTCCAGTCCCAGTACTTTTTTTTTTTCCCCATAAAGTTGTGCATGCGCCTAAACGTTCATTTTACACCACGTGTCCGGTCTTTAATCATTTTTTATACCACAGTTTGCCATAACAGATGCTCTGTCATTAGACAAATCTCAGGTTTATATGAGTGCGCTCGTTCTATTATGTTATCATTTCTTACTTCGTGAGATGATGTTTATTATTTAGTGTTTTTTAGGGGAAGGAGTCTCCAGTTTCAGCTCTTTCGTAGCGGGCAGACGTAAAGCCGCAGCTTAAATAACGCTTCCGGAAGGTCCAAACCTGGATCCTTTACATCTTGTGAATAGATTAGTGTTAATCTCAGGAACCTAAACACAGCCCAGAAATGCTCTCGACGCTCTCAGAGGTCTTTACCCTCCATCACAGTCGGCGTAGATCCGTGAGATCATGTGTGATTACTGTCCAGATTCCGGCCCAGTCCCAAGCTCTGTTCATTTACGCCTTTTCTCTGCTTTGTTTAACATGTCAGGCCAGATTCAAGGCCTTCTGGGTTGTGCTACAATGCACACAGTCATGCTGTGATTTTGCATGCCAGGACTAGAATTCTGAAACTCCGGATGAAACACCATAAAGCCTGCATGCTCTTCTGCTTTAAACCGCACAGATTTGAACATGTCACAGACAACATCCTGTTTAAATTGTCTGACTTAGTAGACCTTTGAATGCAGCACTCAGGTGAAAGGAAATGATTTGACGAGGCCCATGTGTGCAGTTTTGGTAATAATGAAAGCGAAATTAACACCGTGACTCTATTGCAGCCACAGGATTTAAAAAAACAAACCGAAAAACTTCTGAAGTCTGGAATGCAACCGCATTGTTATCTACTTACTCACTCACTCCCTCATTTCCACTTATTCTTTTGGAGAGAGGAAAACAAGTTCAGTTTTGAGTTCTAAAAGGAAAGATGCATGTCTATGGATAAAAGAAAGTGTATCGCGTCTCTTGTGCACCAGCAGGGAGATCCAGCAGGGGATTTACCAGAGTGGGGCAGATCAGTGCAGAAAATGTCTGTCCAATCCCTTTCCTCATCCCTCCATCATCTCTCCGCCGTGTCCACCACTCAATCAGTCCGTGTATTCCTCGCTCAGGCCTGTAGGATTAAGTTAGATTTGTGTACATGCAGTGTGCAGTGAGTTTGTGAAGGCTGACGAGCGTGGAGGCCAGCAGTTAGAGAGATTCCGTCACGAGTCACTGCTTTGCTCAGATCACTACAGATCTGCCTCGTCCTCGTGGTCCTGCTGCATTTTAAAAAAAACAACAACATATAGTTGTCGCTGCACCATTTTCCTCCCAATTTTAGCCATTCCCAATTCCCATCCTCCCGTCACACGAGAGCAATCAGCTGTGTCCATCGATGTTCTTCTGAAATACACGAGGATGTGCTGGCTCAGTGGTTAAGGCTTTGAAGAGAAGATTGTGAGGTCAAATCTCCGCAGCACCATGCTGCCCCTTCCGTCCATCCATCCATCCGTTTTCTGTACCACTGATACTACACAGGGTCACGGGGAGCCTAGAGCAACTTAGAGATGGCGATCAGCCTACACGTCTTTGGACCGAGGAAGGAAACCGGAGTACCCGGGTGAAACCCCTGAAGTGCGGAGAGAGCATGCATGCTGTGAACACAGGGCGGAGGCAGGAATCGAACCCCCAAGCCTTTAACACACTCCACTCGGAGGAGGGTGCTAACTGCAAATGCGTTTACCTCACAACTGAGGCAGGATACAACTGAGCAGTTATGGGGTAAGGCTCCTGCTCAAAGACCCAACAGAGGCAGCTTGCTGGTCTACCACCTTCCAAACTGTAAGCCCACTGACCCACCACTGCCCCAGAGCTCACACGTGCCCCTGATTGGCTAGCAATAGACAGGGGAGAGAGTAACAATATCACTCCTTCCCAGTGAGCACGCCTAATTAAGCAGTCTTCACGAAGGTCTGTGGCATCGTTACGTTTCCAAACTTTTGATCTCCTGACAATAGAGCGAACACTTTTCTGTCACTCTGCTCAGGAGCCTTGGGCCACAAGATAAAGGGGTTAGTCCATTTTTAGTGAGCAGTCAATTAGCTAAGAGCTTTGAGTCAATGTGAAATAGATAGTGACTCTGCACTTTTTTTAGACAAACCCAATAAAGATGCCGCTACACATGTTGTAGGAATGTCTGAGAGGAAGAGCAGGAATGAAGAAGGAAGCACAGGAACCGGGGAAGAGAAATGCTGGACTGCTGAAGGGAATAACAAAATAGACGACAGTAGACAGTTTCAAATGAACCCAGCAAATGTGAAAAATCCATCCAGCCATTTGCTGTACCGCTTATCCTACACAGGGTCGAGGGAGCCTGGAGCCTGTCCCTGGGGACTCGGGGCACGAGGTGAGGGACACCCTGGACGGGGGGCCAATCCATCGCAGGACACAATCGCACGCACACACCCATTCACACACTACGGACAATTTAGAGATGCCAATCAGTCCACAACAGTGTTTTGGATTGCGGGAGGAAACCGGAGTACTTGGAGGAAACCCCCAAAGCACGGGGAGAACATGCAAACTCCACGCACACAGGGCAGAGGCGGGGCTCGAACCCCCAACCCTGGAGGTGCAAGGCAAATCGGCGAACCACTATGCCACCCCACATGTGAAAATCTGATTTTATTCACAAGTTCCAGCTAAACAAAGACCGAACCCTACATTTCTATGAACGCGTGTGATGAGGATTTAGCTACAGGTTTCAGCTACAACGTGACAGTATTTAAATCGAGATTCATCGCGTTTCGACGTTTCTTCAGTTCCCCACTCACAACTTTAGTTCCTACCTGCAGTTATTTCCCATCTACTGCTGATGGTGTAAAAATGGAAGGAAATCGTGTAAGCTCTCATTAAATGTGAGACATTTTGTGCAGGAAAAAAACAGACATTTGAAGAAAAAGGAAGCTTGGAAGGAAGTAGTGGAGGTTATTTGATTTGTGTTTAACTACTCGGCTTTAGAAGCTATAGACAGCTACTACAATTTCATATCTCATTGGGAAAAAATGCTGGCCTGTGCACGACCACAAGTGATACCAGTAGCTACACGCCTACGACAGATGAGCTACAGGGCCGCGAATGATAACCTGTCACTTGCTAGTTTGAACGTCGGACCGGGGTTCTCGACATTTTGACCAGTGACCCCATATAACTCCCAATAAAACCTAGGAATTAGCCGAAATCACAGTCGTACTATTTGAAAAAATTCACAGTGCATTACCGTAAATAAGTGCACAGTCCACAGAATGCCAGGTAACGTTCCTATTTTAAGATTAAACTAATTAAAGACTTGATCTTCAAAAAACCTCAAACATGTATCATATGTCACATAATATTTCGCACTTAGGTTCTGCCTGTTTACGCGTCTAACGATGCTTTTATGAATCACGTTTGTGCGCATAAGAGCGCACAACTGCACGTGCGTCTTCTGAGAGGACTGGGCTTGTGCGTCACGCTGCTGTCAGGAAAACATCTTATCTGAGCTTTTCCTCTCACCGAGTTCGCTTTGATTTGAGGAACACAAGCGCACTGAACTCTGCTCCCGTAAATAAGTGCTAGCGAGTATAGAATGTGTCACGTATTACATTTAGCGTAACGTCTCCATAGCAAAAGCATTGCAGCATGGGGATATTTAATTCTTCCGCCGGTCTAGTGCGAACAGCTGTAAATATTCCAAACACACTGAGACATCCATTGAGATTTGAACCGATGCCAGAGCGCTCACTGCTGTAGTAGGCTGTTTAGCATGAAGATTGTATTTTGTAGTGTTTTTTTTTTTTTTTTTTTTTTGCAAGAAACCACAAGTGCACAATGCAAAAATATGCTTATTATTGTTTTAAATAACCTGCTTGAGGTTATTTAACATGACGCAGTGTAACACCAGCTCTAAATTGCTCCAAATAATCAGACACTATTAATTCTAATGAAATATGACATAAACCTACATAATATACATAGACCTATGCATAAACACACTGTTTGGTAAAAATATCTCAGGCGACCCCAAGGTGGAGAACTCATGATAGTAGGGTGGTGTATATGTGCTTGCTTTTTGTTTTTGTTTGGTCGTGTTTTGGATGGTCTTTTGAGATTTGATCCAAATCCATTCTTCAGAAGGATCCGTCCAGTTGTTTACTACTGAGGTCTGTGACATCACATCCTGTGCTCTGGTTAGGTTTCCGCTTGGGGAGATAGCACCGGTATGCTGTTATCCTGGAGTAGGAGAAGAGCTTTGCACCCACGTTAAAGGTTAGGAAAGGTTCTAACGGCTGTTTGTGACGTTCATAATTCGGTTAAGAAAAGACACGACATGATGGACATGAGACGACATGTGTTCGTAAGGAAGCGCGCACGCATGTGCACACACACACACACACACACACACACGCGCACACATGGTGTAAGACAGTTTATCAACATTAGCACAGTTAAGTGAGATATTATAGATGGCTGTGTGTGTGTGTGTGTGTGAGAGCTCACATGTCTGTCTTTTGTCATCCTGGCTTATCACCAGCTTCTTCATAGCTGCTATCAGCTCCATGCAGCTGGACATGCACAAAGCACACAGTGGCCGTACTGTGAGTGGAAGAGGGAGAAGTGTGTGTGTGTGTGTGTGTGTGTGTGTGTGCGCGCACCCAGTATTAAATCTTTATTAGTGGAGAATGAGGCTCATTTTTTATGAGTGAGAATTTTTACGTATACTCATAAATGGAAGCGTGTGTGTGGTTTTAGATAAGCAGTTGAACATCTCTCTCAGTCGGAGGCTTTTACTGCACTACAGCGTTAGCCACCGTTTCTATTTTCCTGCCTTCCTCGTTGCAGATAAAATATTGATGAAGCATTAAATCATAATTGAAAACCTTTAGGAAGAGGCTCGAAAGCCAGCTGATTCAATCTAAAATCAATAGCTTAACTAATTGACGAATAGCCGATCATTAAGTTCCCATCGAGGGAACGCGGACAGTGTGTTGCATCGTTCCAGTAACAAAAGTGCTCCTTTGTAGGCTTGAACTTATTTAGTGTATTGTTTGTTTAGTGGTTTTATGGAAACCCGTTCAGTCATTTTCTGCTATTTATGTAATTAAAACTACGGGCTTTCCTGTAACCACAAATAAACTGTTCTAGCAGTTTAAATGATCATTAGCATCATCCACATCAGTGTCTGTCTCATCACCTGAGCTAAAAATCACTCGCGGTATTTAAACACCAGCCTCAGCATCGTCTCTTCACGCAGTTGTTTAAGTCAGTTCTGTTCTGTCCATTCATTTCTGCTTGTTATTAACGTCTTTTCATTCCAATTATTTTAATTTCAACATTTTTGTCGGATGATGTGACGGTTCACATGCGCCACAAACATTTTGACAGCCGCTCTCTCATTACAAAACGGAATTGATTGCGTTAAGGTCTATTTCGCTGTGGAGTGTAACTTGGAGTGTAACAAGAGCACGACGAAGTCGTGAGAGAAGCACACTTAGCTAGCGAGGTTTTATGACACCATTACATCTTTAGACATGTTCACACTAATGAGCGACATGTCGCTCAAGCCACTTGTAGTTGGACTCTGGGCGTGTACCGTCTATTCAGTGATTTTAGTTTCCGTTGAGAAAGGGTGTACAGCCTACCGCACATGATTTGCTACAGTTGATTAAAATTTTTTAAAAATGTTTTCTAAGATTTTAATAAAGTAAAAATTTGAGAAATAAAGCTGAGGGAGAGAACTGGAAAAAATGTTGTACCACAAGTGCCACAAGCTTGGTCCGAGGAATCTTTTGGGCCAGTCAAAGAATCATATGAGCCAAACGAGAAATCTTTTGAGCCAATCGAGGAATCATTTGAGCCATTTGAGGAATCATTTGAGCCACTTGAGGAATCATTTGAGCCAAACGAGGAATTATTTGAGCCAATCGAGGAATCAATCGAGGAATCATCATTTGAGCCAATTGAAGAATCATTTGAGCCAAATGAGGAATCATTTGAGCCAATTGAGGAATCATTTGATCCAGTCGAGGAATCTTTTGAGCCATTCGATGAATAATTTGAGCCAAACCAGGAATCATTTGATACTATCGAGGAATCATTGATCCTATCGAGGAATCA
>NC_030438.2:13308368-13373368 GCF_001660625.3 Ictalurus punctatus
CCCCTAGTCTGTAGTCGCTTACTGCTCTGTAGTGTTGTGCTTTCCTTATAGTTGTGTAGAGAAAGAACAGCCATGTTAACTGCACACTGAGAGGGAGGGGGAGTGAGAGAGAGCTGGTTATTGTTTCATTTTATGATGCAGAGGAATGCAAGTAAGCGTTTTATTGCCGTGGTTAAGAATATGGCTGACACACTTTCACTCATAGGTGTGAGCATGGATATCTGGTCTCCGCAAGGATAGGAATATTACTCAACCTTGTGGGCTCATGTGGCTGAATGAGATCTCCAGAAGGAAACATGTCTTCTATATACACTGTATGTGTATATGGGTGTGGGTGTGTGTGTATATATATATATATATATATTATATATATATAGATAGATAGATAGATATGTGTGTGTGTGTGTGTGTGAGAGAGAGAGAGAGAGAGACTATGCAGTAGAGTCCAGAAGTCATTTGTTTTGCATGTGGCAATATAAAATGTTCATCACAAAAGTTACCTACACTTCACTGTACAATTACGAATATGTTCATAATCAGATTTATATTTTCATATGAGCACATTTTTTTCTGCACAGGGTAATATCTTTGAATTGGTACACAGTACAGTATGTGTGGTGGCCTGGGAAACCATTCACTGTGAAGTCTTCACATTTTCTACTACATACATAGTTGCAACAAATCCAGATTTTGCTGAACTGATGTATGTTAGTCTTTAGGATGTAACTCGGAGTTAAAGTTCTAGCAATTCTACCCTTCCCCCTTCAGGCGCAACGGAAACGGAAGAAAACCACGTTCAGAGATTTCAGTCCAGTTCCACCGGACGATGCCAGCACACTGAAATGAATGTTTAGGTAATAATTTAATAAGTGAAATGATCAATTAAGTACAGTGGAAAACGAGCAATCAGATTGATCATGAGCGTCGTCTTTCGTGGCACGTTGTGTAGTCTCATTTCCTGACGTAAACGTCAATAACGGCATTTAAACCCGAGTCTCGTCGTCCCGCTTCACTCCACTGATCTGCGCTTGCTATTACGTTGCTGATTAATGCAGTCAGTTCTGTTCTGCAGGCTAAATCTCCCATTAGTTTTTATTAGTGTTCACATATTACAGCTCTGTCCGCTGTCATCTCTGCAGTGTCGGCGCCAGCGCAGGGCATCATGGATGGTTTGAAAGCTGGCATTCGGACCGTTTATAAAATGGAATCTTTTTGGGGTATGTTTATTTTGCCATGGCACGTAATTACCAACCGGGCCGAAGCATAAAGAACTCACCGTCCACCAACCACTGTATGTGCAAGACGTTATGTATTGCGCTGCTGCCACATGATTCAGTCTGCACAGCATTTCACTTTCCAGTTTTTTTTTTTTTGCGATTGTTGCAGCGAAAAGCGCTTGATTGTGCTGCGGCCTTTTCACAAGTGGTGATGCGATATGCAATGAGTTTTTTGTGATTCTTTTTTTTTTTGCGGAACATGACTTGAATTGGCAAAATGACTTCTTTCGCAGTGACGTTTGTCGGTGAACGAGACCTTTTAGCTGTACTCATGTTCGACGCATGCGAATCGAAGAGGGCTTTGGCTGAATGCTCGTTGGGATGGTGTCGCATGACATGTCTTGGTCCAAATCGGTGGAAAATCGGCGGTAATTTTGAACGATTGCACGCTCCTCCGAATATTGTGGAGTTTGGTTGATTTTGCGTCAGTTTCTGCGATCGCAGAATCACAAAATGTCGGAGGGACCGCTGATTTCCATAATTGCATTAATACTAATAATGTTCACATCAAACATCATAATGGGAGAAACCGCGATCTCAAGTGGCGTTGACCGTAGTGGTGTTGTCGGTGCCAGACGGGCTGCTTCGAGTGTTTTAGAAACCGCTGATCTACCTGGGGGTTTTGGACACACCTCAGCACAGAACGGTGTGAAAAACCCAAAACATCCAGTGATTTGCAGTCCTGCAAGTGGACTAGTTCAACAAACAGACTCCATATAAATACATAATGAACTTCCTTTTACTTTCACACTATGTGGTGTTACCCAGACGAGGACGGGTTCCCTTCTGAGTCCGGTTCCTCTCAAGGTTTCTTCCTCATATCATCTTAGGGAGTTTAGCTCAATAGGGATAAATTCACACGCTTAAAATCTGTATCCTGTGTTTATATGTTTCTGTAAAGCTACTTTGAGACAATGTCCATTGTAAAAAGTGCTATACAAGTAAAATTGAACTGAATTGAATTGAAACGCCTTGCTGATGAGCGCCAGACTGGTTTGAGCTGACAGGAAGGACATAACTCAAATAATCATTCTTTACAACCGCATCTCAGAACACAGCACACTGAACCTTGAGTGTAACTCTGCGCTTACTATCCGTCTTAAATAGTAGCCGAGATTACAGTTAGTGTGTCCCAAATGGTAGTATATTTAAAGGAGTATCCCGAAGGCACCCGGAAGGTCTACTATTTCCCGTAGATTTTCGAAGTGTGAGTCCGTGGACAGTTTTTCAGCTAATATCGCCCACAACTGCTTGCGTGAGGGAGGAGGGGCTTTGTGACGGTTTGCTTTGCTGAATTCAAGGACGCATTTTAGAGAGGTGTAAATTAGGCTTGCTGCGATGGTCGGTGTTCACGCGGTGCTCGGGCCGCACACCGATTACATCGCTTGCCCACCGCGGCACCCCCCCACTGTCGTTTCATTGTAATAAAATCAATGAGTTCACTTAGAGAACGGACACTACAATTAAAAACCGAACGCGTCGGCTCAATTCAGCGTGAGTTGCAGCACAGACCAGCAGGAGTCAGATTTCATTTAGTATGAGTGAGAGTGAGGTAAGCCGACCGACAGGGAGAGTGAGGGGAGCCGACCGACAGGGAGAGTGAGGGGAGCCGACCGACAGGGAGAGTGAGGGGAGCCGACCGACAGGAAGAGTGAGGGGAGCCGACCGACAGGGAGAGTGAGGCGAGCCGACCGACAGGGAGAGTGAGGGGAGCTGACTGACAGGGAGAGTGAGGCGAGCCGATCGACAGGGAGAGTGAGGCGAGCTGACCGACAGGGAGAGTGAGGCGAGCTGACCGACAGGGAGAGTGAGGCGAGCTGATCGACAGGGAGAGTGAGGCGAGCTGACTGACAGGGAGAGTGAGGCGAGCTGATCGACAGGGAGAGTGAGGCGAGCTGATCGACAGGGAGAGTGAGGCGAGCTGATCGACAGGAAGAGTGAGGCGAGCTCTATGTTTATGTTTAATATAAGCAAGTACTGTTTAGTAGTAGTTGTGTTTTTCATTAAGAATAATAATGAACCCACCATTCAAGCAGTTGCTGCCCCCGAATTTCACTAATTCGAAAGCGAAAGTGAAATTCGCACACCATTTATAAGCGAGGGGGAAAGCCCCTCGCCCCGCCCCCGGTGATACCGGTATAACCGGTGTTGTTGCACGTTGATTAACCGGTGGGAAAATTTCCTCACCGTCACATCCCTAGTGTAAATGAACTGTAGGAAAAATGAACGAATGGAATGTGCATTTAAATAAGTGATATCGTATGAATTAGATAAGGAATAATGAATGAAGAAAAGCAACGAGGACTGTGTTTACGGTGGTAGCGTGCGTAACTAGGCAACAACGTTCTTTTCCTTCACATGACGTGTTAGTACGCCTCAGTACTTGCATACTCTTACTACACACTCAAAACGATGTACTTGTTCTTCACAAAAAGAGCACACACTTTCCGTGCATAGTATAAGTCAGACGCAGGGTAAGTCTTTAGGACCGATTCGTTCTCTTTCAGGTGTTCTACATTACCAGATGGGTAGATGTGTGTGTGTGTGTGTGTGTGTGTGTGTGTGTGTGTGTGTGTGTGCGAGCAGTCAAGAGCAGTAGGATAATACACAACGTCCTCTGTCATATTTCCCACGGCTCTCTTTGTGCTTCGCTTCGTGACCGCTCCAGCACCCTTTAAAGCTTTCGTCCTTTAAGTGGTCATTCTCCGTGAACTCTCACCTGCTCATGCCGGCGTGATTCACTGCCATCTAGCACATTTTACACCGCCTCTTAAATGCGTTTTTATTCCACTCTAAGTACTAAAATGCCTGCTTTCGAATCTTTTATATCTATAGTGTATATCTATTTAAGTGTTCAGTAAAAATAGTGAAATGTGTTTCCAGGAAGCGATGATCAATAATAAAGCTGCTACACAGTAATTTGCACAGCATGTGACCTGGGAGTGTGTGTGTGTGTGTATTTGTGTGAGTATGCGTGTGTGTATGTACATAAAGCAGCTTTCAGAGTTTATCATGATCTAGGATATGGTTGAATGATCCTATGCTTGTTGCCATGGTAATCTGATTGACGCTTGGCCGCGTGAGTGATGTGAGCGACACAGCGGATCTATAAACAGGAGCACGGATCACTTTTTCTCAAATGACTGCAGTGCTAATCATTGGCTTTGGCTTGACCTCAGATTGATATGCTGTCAGTGGGAATTACATGTGTGTGTAGGTGTGTGTGTAGGTGTGTGTGTGTGGGTGTGTGTGTGTGGGTGTGTGTGTGTGTGTGTCCCATTACTGGATGGTGAGAGATCATTTGGATTGATGATAATGGCGGTCTGACCTCTGAACAGAACATGTAGAGCTGTAGCAGAAAGCCACTGCGTGCGCACACACACACACACACACACACACACACACACACACACACACACACACACACACACACACACACTCAGCTGTATCTGAAGGAGGCCAGGATTATAAAATGTGTGTGTGTGTGTGTGTGTATGGGTGTGTGTGAGTGTGTGTGCGTGCACATGTGTACAGCTTTTGTGACGTTGAGCAATTGTGCATTCCTTAAGTGCAGAGTCACTAAGATCTCCATTACAAACACATGTCTTAGGGTGCGTGTTTGTGTGTCTGTGTGTGTTTGTGTGCACGTGGGTGTATGTGCATGTGTATATGTGTGTGTGCGCGCGTGTATGTGTATGTGTGCGCGTGTGTGCGCGCGTGTATGTGTGTGTACGTGCGTGTGTATATGTGTGTGTGTGCGTGCGTGCGCGTGTATGTGTGTGTGTGCGTGTATGTATGTGTGTGCGTGCGTCCGTGTGTGTGTGAGTGTGTGCACATGCGTGTGTGTATGTGCATGTGCGTATGTGCATGTATGTGTGTGCATGTACGTGTGTGTGCGTGCGTGTATGTGTGCGTGCACATGCGTGTGTGTATGTGCGTGTGTGTGTGTGAGTCTGCGTGTGTGTGTGTGTGAGAGAGTGTACGTTTACGTGTGTGTGCATGTATGTGTGTGTGCGTATACGCGTCCGTGTGTGTGTGTGTGTAAGATAAATGTGTAGGTAGTAAGTGAAAAGAGAAGTATGACTGTAATGATTCATGTGAATCAGGCGGCTCGTTGTCAAATCCCGAGTCGCTCCTTATTCCAGACGAAATGATTCTGTTTCGGAGCGTCTCACTGGAAGTGTCATGGAGTAGTGTTCTCTGGACTGAACGCACTTTTTAAATGAGCTTTTTAGAAAAGCCGTGAGTCAATGTGAGCTACGTGAATAAATAAATTTGACGCCTTAAATAAGATTCAAACTGTTGTGTGTTAGAGAGGAAACTGTTGTTTGATTTCTTTCTTTATTCCTTTCCTTAATTAATTCTTTTTGATCATAGAATTTTTATTGGAAATTTGCATTTTACATATTATAACACCCCACCCAACAACCCCAACAAAACAATCACAGCCAAAACCAAAAGAAAGGGGGAAACAAAAAACAATAACAAACAAACAACCAGAAAAAAAAACCAAAAATACAAACAAAACAAAAGGTGATTAAAAGATGATTAGTGTTTCCCGTCTACCTCTCCTCAATCCACCTCCAGGGTGCGTACATCTTTGAAGTAGGTAATAAATTGTTGCCGTTTTCCCAAAAATGAGTCACCTCTGCCTCTGTTTTAAGTTTTAAAAAGAACATTAAATCTTTAAGTCAGACTGATATAGAGGGGGTTGTGGAGAGGTCCAAGACAGCAATATCTTTAATTAATTCTAAGATACTCTTTTTATAACCAATCATGTTACTGACCCGTCGCCAGTTAACCTCCAGCTGTTTCTTTTCAGTAACACTTTTCCATCCTTTTACTGCCCCCGTCCCAACTCTTTTTGACACGTGTTGCGGCCATGGAATTCAAAATGATCGTGTTTTTCTCTTAAAGTGGTACATTTCCTCAGTTTAAACATTTGATATGTTTTTCTATGTTCTATCGTGATTTATAAGATTTGCAAATCATTGCATTCTGTTTTTATTTACATTTTACACAGTGTCCCAACTTTTTTGGAATCAGGGTTGTAGAAATCGAGTCGCATTACAGGCACTAAGTAGTAACATACTCTATTCTACTGTAATGTATTCTGTAAGATGGTGAACAGCACTTCTCCTGCTGAACGAACTAATCACCAAGTGTTAGTCTTTCCATCCATGCATCCGTATTCTGTACCGCTTTCCTATACAGGGTCGCGGGAGCCTGGAGTCTATCCCGGGGAACTTGGGGCACGAGGCGGGGGACACCCTGGACGGAGTGCCAATCCATCGCAGAGCACACATCTCACACACACACACACACTCACACACCCATTCACACACTATGAACAATCAGCCAATCAGCCTACAGCCTATTATCCCCTGACTCAGTCATGTTTCTGTTTTTCAATTTTAATAAAGAGTTAAGAGTTTTTTTTGGCTTGTTCCTGCCCAGTTCAAGTTTTTCCATAGCAAAACAAAAAAACCATAGTAAACTCGGTACTTGGCTGAATCAAGCAAACAAGTGGAAGGATGCATGTTCGAGACAGGATATGGTTTCTGGATATATGCGTGTAGAGTAATGTTACCCGAGGACATCTGTAGCAGTTATGATCGATTCATGCAGGGTAAGTTTTCTCCCGTAGAAGCGTGTGTTCATGATGTGTGTATGTATGGTCATGAGACTAAAAATGTAATACTTATTATATACAGTGTATTCAATACTTATTTTAAAGCTGCAGTACTGAACTTTTCCCTCTCTGTCGCCATCTCTGTTTGAAACATAAAACTGCAACTACATGCAGATTTTTATTTATCTATATATTTATTTCTCTATTTATTTATTTTTAAAGCATGGGTTGTGCTTCGGCACTGCTCCTCTGCACGGATGAATCTGATGGTTTGAGGTATTCGTACGGGTCGTATATTAGCTCCAATACTTGACAACGGAGGCGGTGGATACGGTTTTCTTGGAGTAGAGGTGAGTTGCTCTGTCTCATAGCTAGCAGAAAAATAAGTGCAATTTACCACTCTGACCATAGCAAAACAATAAAACAACATAGGAAACTCCATACCTAGCTGAATCACGCGAACAAGTGCGCTAATGCTAGCTAGCTACCTATTGAGCCACTGAAATGTCTTAAAAAAAAAAAAAAGCCAGGCTTCAATAGGGATGAAACGGTTACCGGTTTTTATTCAGAAGGCAAAAATGACGAGCTTTGAGAGTAAAAAGCCAGTTAGTTGCTGCAGTTTTAAATGTACATTTCATTGTGAAATGAATAGTTTTACTGACTTTACAGGAAGTGACATACAGTGGGCGTGTCACTGCATTCGGGGATGGTGATACATTTCATAAAGTTTCAGTTTTCTTTGAATGATTCTTTGGATTCATCTCTCCACTAAAAGTTGCTGTTTTGTTGTAATTATTTCTGTGAATGTAAAAATAACATCCCAGTAGGTAATATCAGTGTCATTGTCATATTCATCATTGTGACCACACAATAAAAGTCTGTTTACAATGTCTACCAGGGTGATAAGAATACGTAGTTAAATTAAGGTTAGGACAGTAGTTACAGTAGTAAAATGAGCTTTTTGGTGATACAGTCCTTTTTTAAAAATTTTTTTTTTAATTTGAGCCCCTGAGGAACTCTCTGTACATCCCCGGTTCTTACAGGAGTTGCTTAGAATTTAAACTTGTCATCTAGATGTCTGCTTTTAATCTGGATCGTTCTACACGTTGACATCTGGGGAATCCGCTGTTGTCAAAACCAAGAAGCCAAAAAGGGAAGGCGCCAGAGCCCGAGCTAAATCGAGAATAAATATCGGCATGGTTTTTGAGATTTGAGATCAGTCTGATTTCCATAAAACTGCAGCACTGCTTGCTGAACTGGCCTTTTAACCTCAAAGTTTTAAGATGTCCCTTTCGCTTCCTCCTCCTTCAGTTTTTCTTAAATTTTCTGCCGACTGTCCGTTTGGTATCGTGCCTTTACTGACTATATAACGTACATATAAGATAACAGGGTCACGCCCATGTCTGGAAATGTAACGAACTTGAGTAGCCAGCACTTACAACACATTCCCTCTCGATCAGTGTGACACCTACCGGCGATAAGAATATAAAATGCTGCTAATATTACCAAAAGGTTAGCAGCATCGCGACTGCGTCGTGACCACGAGACTCTCTGACTGCAGACTCGAGTCGGATAAAAATAAATAGGAACTTTCTCCGACTTGCTTGTGATTCATTTGCTACTGTTTTGTGCACGCTGTCATGTTAATTTGAACCCAAATGCTTTTCACATACTATAATAGTTTATTAATTAATGTTGCGAGGGGGACTTTTAAATCATTTAGAAAAAGGGCAGGGGTTCGTGTCCCCAGAGCCTCTTCCTTCTGCACATCCCTGGTAAGAACAAGCTACAAACACTCCAGCATCCTCAAATCCACACACGTGATATAGTAGCCGGCTCTTCTTCTTTCTGTTTACAGACGTGACCCAAGTGCGAATGACGTCAAACTGACGTTTCCCGCGAAATCCGACCCGACCGCTCCGTATATTAATCGTTATTATAAGCTTACCGTTGCCAATCGGGGTCAGGTAAGGAGACAGTTTTGAACAGTGATTTTTTTTATTTTACGTACTTGCTCAATAATTGGTTTTTGTTCATTTTTAACCAAAAGAAAAGTTCCGTACTGCAGCTTGAACACCAACTGATAGTTTTGAAGTTTATTATAAGCGCTTGTTGCAGTATGCATGACACTTGGCCACAGGATGTAGACTTTACCTGTACTAGAACTCAATAATTCACCTTACCACATCCCACGTCGTCTATATTTTATCGCTCTGCGTATAATACCAGTACTTGGGATCAAGCGTTTCTTCACGTGTCTTTATACTGAAGAAGAAAAAAAAAATCACACTTCCTGCATGACGTGATGAACTCTTTACCAACATGTCAGTTCTGACGGATGTATACTACCTGCTCATTTCAGGGATCATGTCATCTTTCCAGTCACAACACACACACACACACAAAACATTACAGACATGACGGATTTGGATGGGAATAAAATCCCAAGTCCTCATGTAAAACTAATCTAATCCGAATGCTTGTATTTTAGCATGTGAGCGCTAAATAAAACAAGACAATAAAAAGGTAATAGGACTGAAATGTGTAATATTAGTGTTAGTGACGCGCTATGAGTAGGGTGTGTAAGCTTTATTTCCCTCGCACATCTGAAACAGAAAGGGTGTGTGATGTCCCCAACACAGCCGAGGGCCTTTAATTGCTTCTTTGTTCGTGTAGCAGCTGTTGCCATGGCACCTTTGAGGCTCTCTGAGTAGCGCGGCCTTGCACACACACACCCACACGCGCACACACACACCTGGGATATAATCGGGTTTACGTGAGGTTTGATTAAACAGACTCTCGCACTCGCGTACACACGCAGCCAGCGGGATTCAGAATGAGAAAAGTGTTTCTCGTTGAAGCACGACCGGACGCTAAACACCTCCCTGCGTTACACGCTTGTGGCCTGAGCGCGCTCTGTGTGTGTGTGTGTGTGTGTGTGTGTGTGTGGGGAGACGTGTGTGGAAGGTTGATCTCCTGGTCTGATGTCTTTGATAGAGATGTTGCGCTGCATGCTGATATTTTATTCATGCCGTCTGAGAGAGCTGCAGGCCAGAGCGCCGTGCGAGTGAGCGCTCCGAATAAACGACTCACCAGTTTCTCTCCATCTCTTACGTACAAAACACACACACACACACACACACACACACACATAATTACCATATGGAGAGAGTCAAATGGAGAGACAAAAGTCGGACAAAAGCGTGGAATAAATGTGGAGAAAGACACTATGACTAGTTCCTTCTCAGAAAGAGAAATATTTGATGACCCAAGTGCAAACACAGATTTAACGATTGTTGTTTGTTTTGGTTTGTTCTGAGGCGTCTGATTCATCGTCATATTTATGTGTTTGTTCTGACAGGAGGTATGTGCGATTAGCAGCTACGCAGGTGGGATCACGAGCTCCAAAGCGCAGGAACCTGTTCTTCACCCACACTGACTCCAGCCCAGAAGGTAGGAGTGTGTTTGTACGTCTCACGATGAGAAAATCAATTTACATGCAGACGTATGAGAAATTGTGCCTCACGGCTTCAGCTCCACCCTGAGCCGCGTGCACGTTATCTTTTCGAATTAACACGGGATCTTCAGCGCGCCCGAGATTTATTTAGTAATGAAAGTCCGGATGGATGATTTCTTTGCGTATTTTTATTTGTTAAGTTGTAATTTCTTTCCTGGACATGTTGCTCTATTTTCATGTTGGTTAACTGTTTCCTGCGTTACCCACAATGCTGTTTGACTGCGGCAGCAGCGTTCTCTCCTGCTCGTCCGTACGCTCTGCTTAAACAGATCAGCTTCCAAAGATGTAACTTTCATGCTAATTCTTGACGCCGCTACTCGTTCCACGTCCCGCGCCGCATTTTTTCCACGCAGAGTTTGGATAAGAATCGGATTTGTCCAAACCCACTGTGTGTTCTGCTAGTGAGGAGAAGGATTGTTCCTTTTAGAAGAATGTGTTTAAAATTCAGGAATAGCAATATTTACCGAAGCAAATTCTCGTTTAGTTGGATTTATTTTTATATTGATTTATGCTTATAGATCAGGATGATGGGGGCACGGTGGCTTAGCGGTTAACACGTTTGCCTCGCACCTCCGGGGTTGGGGTTCAATTCCTGCCTCTGTGTGCACGGAGTACTGTAGTACCTCCGGGTACTACAGTTTCCTCCCCCAGTCCATGCGCTGTAGGCTGATTGGCACCTCTAAATTGTCCGTAGTGTGTGAAAGTGTGTGTGTGTGTGTGTGTGTGAGATTGTGCCCTGCGATGGGATAGGCTCTGTGGCTCCTGGTGACCCTGTGTAGGATACGCAGTACCCAAAATGGATGGATGAATAATAATAATAATAATAATAAAAAGAGATAGGAAATTCGGAAGTTAATTTCCATATTAAGAGAGCCAGATAAAATTCACTTAGTCAGTTAAACTGAAATGTATTTTAAAGCGAGCAAAAAGCAAGGACATTTCGACCAACATACCCTGCTCTCCTCACAACTGACTTTTTTTAAGCATTATATATATTATGATGATAATATTATATATTGTGATTGAAGCAAGGATCATCATTTTTTTGAAGAAGTCTTTATTTGTCACATATTTTACACATATTGTACATTACATACAGTACATTAAGCACAGTGAAATTCTTTTCTCGGCATATTCCAGCTTGTTAGGAAGCAGGGGTCACAGTGCAGGATCTGCCATGATACAGCGCCTGTGGAGCAGAGACGGCTTTTGTGGGGTTGTGTGGGGTTGTGTGGGGTTGTGTGGGGTTTTGTGGGGTTGTGTGGAGTTTTTGTGGGGTTGTGTGGGGTTGTGTGGGGTTGTGTGGGGTTTTTGTGGGGTTGTGTGGGTTTTTGTGGGGTTGTGTGGGGTTTTGTGGGGTTTTGCCGGGTTGTGTGGGTTTTTGTGGGGTTGTGTGGGGTTCTATAGGCTTTAGCAGGGTTTTGCGGGGTTGTGAAGGGTTTTGCGGGGTTGTGTAGGGTTTTGCGGGGTTGTGTGGGGTTTTGCGGGGTTGTGAAGGGTTTTGCGGGGTTGTGAAGGGTTTTGCGGGGTTGTGTAGGGTTTTGCGGGGTTGTGAAGGGTTGTGCTGGGTTTTGTGGGGTTTTATAGGGTTTTGCGGGGTTGTGTGGGGTTGTGTAGAGTTTTCGGAGTTTTGTAGGGTTTTCTGAGGTTGTGTAGGGTTTTGCGGGGTTTTGTAGGGTTTTGTGTGGTTGTGTGAGGTTTTGTGGAGTTTTGTAGGGTTTTGCGGGGTTGTGGGGTCGTGTAGGGTTTTTCAGGGTTTTGTGGGGTTGTGTAGGGTTTTGCGGGGTTTTGTGGGGTTGTGTAGGGTTTTGCGGGGTTGTGTAGGGTTTTGTGGGGTTGTGAAGGGTTTTGTGGGATGGTGAAGGGTTTTGTGGGGTTGTGTAGGGTTTTGCGGGGTTGTGTAGGGTTTTGTGGGATGGTGAAGGGTTTTGTGGGGTTGTGTAGGGTTTTGCGGGGTTGTGAAGGGTTTTGCGGGGTTGTGTAGGGTTTTGCGGGGTTGTGAAGGGTTTTGCGGGGTTGTGAAGGGTTTTGCGGGGTTGTGTAGGGTTTTGCGGGGTTGTGAAGGGTTTTGCGGGGTTGTGAAGGGTTTTGCGGGGTTGTGAAGGGTTTTGCGGGGTTGTGAAGGGTTTTGTGGGGTTGTGAAGGGTTGTGCTGGGTTTTGTGGGGTTTTATAGGGTTTTGCGGGGTTGTGTGGGGTTGTGTAGAGTTTTCGGAGTTTTGTAGGGTTTTCTGAGGTTGTGTAGGGTTTTGCGGGGTTTTGTAGGGTTTTGTGTGGTTGTGTGAGGTTTTGTGGAGTTTTGTAGGGTTTTGCGGGGTTTTGTGGGGTCGTGTAGGGTTTTGCGGGGTTTTGTGAGGTTGTGGGGTTTTGTAGGATTTTGTGGGGTTTTATAGGGTTTTGCGGGGTTTTGTGGGGTTGTGTAGGGTTTTCGGGGTTTTATAGGGTTTTGCGGGGTTGTGTAGGGTTTTGTGGGGTTGTGTAGGGTTTTGTGGGATTTTGTGGGGTTGTGTAGGGTTTTATAGGGTTTTGCAGGGTTGTGTAGGGTTTTGTGGGGTTGTGGGGTTTTGCGGGGTTTTGTTAGGTTGTGTAGGGTTTTATAGGGTTTTGCGGGGTTGTGTAGGGTTTTGTGGGGTTGTGTAGGGTTTTATAGGGTTTTGTGGGGTTTTGTGGGGTTGTGTAGGGTTTTATAGGGTTTTGCAGGGTTGTGTAGGGTTTTGTGGGGTTGTGGGGTTTTGCGGGGTTTTGTTAGGTTGTGTAGGGTTTTATAGGGTTTTGCGGGGTTGTGTAGGGTTTTGCGGGGTTGTGTGGTTGTGTAGGGTTTTTCAGTGTTTTGTGGGGTTGTGTAGGGTTTTGTGGGGTTGTGTAGGGTTTTATAGGGTTTTGTGGGGTTGTGTAGGGTTTTGCGGGGTCGTGGGGTTGTGTAGGGTTTTATAGGGTTTTGTGGGGTTGTGTAGGGTTTTTCAGGGTTTTGTGAGGTTGTGGGGTTTTGTGGGGTTGTGTAGGGTTTTGCGGGGTTTTGTGGGGTTTTATAGGGTTTTGCGGGGTTTTGTGGGGTTTTATAGGGTTTTGTGGGGTTTTGCGGGGTTGTGTAGGGTTTTGCGGGGTTTTGTGAGGTTGTGGGGTTTTGTAGGATTTTGTGGGGTTGTGTAGGGTTTTCGGGGTTTTATAGGGTTTTGCGGGGTTGTGGGGTTTTGTAGGCTTTTGTGAGGTTGTGGGGTTTTGTGGGGCTTTGTAAGGCTTTTGTAGGGGTTTTCAGGGTTTTGCAGAGTTTTCGTAGGGTTTTGTGGGGTTTTGCAGAGTTTTTGTGGGGTTTTGCAGAGTTTTTGTAGGGTTTTGTGGGGTTTTGCAGAGTTTTTGTGGGGTTTTGCAGAGTTTTTGTAGGGTTTTGTGGGGTTTTGCAGAGTTTTTGTAGGGTTTCGCAGTGGTTTTGCAGTGTTTTTGTAGGGTTTTGCAGTGTTTTTGTAGGGTTTTGTGGGGTTTTGCAGAGTTTTTGTGGGGTTTTGCAGAGTTTTTGTAGGGTTTTGTGGGGTTTTGCAGAGTTTTTGTAGGGTTTTGTGGGGTTTTGCAGAGTTTTTGTAGGGTTTCGCAGTGGTTTTGCAGTGTTTTTGTAGGGTTTGCACTGGATTTGCATGTTTTAAACATGGATGCTGAAGTTTTGTAGCGCGTTTATTAACGCATGCACACTAATGGAAATACAGCACTAATGAACAAATACGTACCAGAAGCACTAAGTAGATTTGAAGCAGTCTGTCAGTGTTGCGGCGTGGAGGTTTCGTTTAAGAACATTTCTCACACAAGAAATTGTGAAATGGATATTATGAAATCCTGACAGAGCCACAGCATTTCTCCTGCCTCTAAGCTCTTATAGACTAAAAGTGTTTAAAGAGGCAGAGGCTTGGGGAATGTCCGCTGAACATGCTTCATAAGCATCATCCCAGAAAACAATGTGTTTCTCTCTTAATTCTGTACCGTAGGTCTTCATCAAACATGTAATGCTTTGTCTGAATGTAGGTGTGTGTTTGTGTGGGGTGCATGTTCAAGGGAAAGAGTGTGTGTGAAACAACTTGGTAATAATTATGTGCAGGTTGTAATAAGGCATTAGCTGTCTACATATAGTGTGTGTGTGTGTGTGTGTGTACACGTATGGGAGGCTGTGGCACCAAACTTGACAGTAACGTGTATCGATCTGTGTAACACCACCACAAAATGGGTTAACGGCTCTAAACTGTAATATTTAATTTCGCTTGGTGTTCGTGCCAGACTTTGTATTGGATATCAGTTTGTGATTCGTTGTGCTTTTGTGTTACTTTCTCCAGTACAGCTCTTCAGTTCCCTCTGTCTCTTCACGGTAGGACTTTCCCTGACTAGTCCACTAGTACATTAAACAGAGTGTAAGGAGATGCAAGCAGACTGTAAAGAAAGAAGCGACATGCACTAGATGAAGGCAGTTCTACAGTTTTTTCTTCTCTTTCTTCTTCTTGTTCCGTTAACACATCATCAATCTGCACGAAATGGAGAGGTGTGAGCAAGACCGCGTGAAAGCCCACGCAGCTAGTTTCGAGTCAGATCAGTGGCGCGTGCCGACTCAAACAGTCCGATCCAGACTCATTTTTGGATGCTGCTGGGGCACGGCGTCAAAACCTGCCAGACTCTGCTGTGGACCTCGCATCTTCCGTTCATCTTTAAGCTGTATGTTTCAGAATCAACAGGTTTGTCCACAAATGCCTTTTAAGAACTGATGTGTTCTTATAGTTGCATTTACTTTTGTTGTTACAGTGCAGCCTGAAAGAAAGCATTGAAATGTCTTTAGTAGGCTTTATCTGTGCATCTAGATGCATTCTTTGCTGCACAAATACAACAGCTATGGGAAAGATGATTTAGTCTACTACTAAGATGATTAGAATACTTTTCTGAATAAGAGGCCCGCCAGTAATCGTCGTATAAACCCTACTTCAGGGCGTGCTTGCATTTCTTGCACTATTGAGAGAGCTTGTGTGAAGCTTGTTGTAATGCATAATGAGTAGTCAGAAGCACAAGAAGTTACCGAAGCGTGATCGGGGGAGGGGCCCCGCTGGTCAAAACTGCCACCGCATACACACTTCACTACACGTCGCATTTTGAGTTTGTCTTTTACCTTTCCTCCAACATTTAGCAATTCTGAATAAAAGAATAAAATACAGCTTTACCATTAAAGAGTAATTCAGCCCTTTTCATGCCGTATCTTTTTGCGCAACTTCTCCTTGCAGGCGCATCAGGCTCACTTCCCCTTCTGTGGTTTAGCCTTGAGGGTTTCCTGCTAATGTTTTCTATTTCAAGCTGTTTTTACACACACACACACACACACACACACACACAGTATGGTTGGTTTCAGCCCACAGACATGACCAGCACTACTCCAACGAATGAGCAGTCACATTTATAAAACTTCATTAGAATTTTTTTCCATTTCTAACTTGGTATAAGCCTTATGTAATTTTGCCTACGAAAATGTCACTATTGTCACTGTAACTACCGCGTAAGGAAAGCCACTACAAATAAACTACGAGCCCTACCAGGAAAGTGGAAGGGAAACGAATGGAGGAAAAAATACACCATATGGCCAAATGTTTGTGGACACCTGCCCATAACCACTCGTGTGCTTGTTGAACATCCCATTCTGTATTTAGTCCCACTTTGCTGTTATAATAACCTCCTCTCTTCTGGGAAGTCTTTCCACTAGAATTTGGAGCGTGGCTTTGGGGAATTGCCCATTCATCCACAAGAGCATTAGAGAAGTCAGGCACTGATGTTGGACGAGGAGGCCTGGGGTGCAGTCGGCGTTCCGGTTCATCTCAAGAACAGCAAAATCCCCAGTGTTGAATTAACACCTGGATGCTTGAATGAACTCTTTCAGAGTTCATTGGTGTCCAATTAGACATGAATAAACACTGTAGGTGTAAATTCAACACTGGATTTTACTGTGAAGGTGTTCAGGGGGGTCGAGGTCAGGGCTCCCGAGTTCTTCCACTCCAAACTTGGCAAGCCATGTCTTCTTGGACCTTGCTTTGTGCATGGGGGCATTGTCATGCTGGAACAGGTTTAGTTCCAGTAAAGGGAAATGTTAATGCTACAGCATACAAAGACACGTCCTATACAGTTATATGCTTCCTATTTTATGGCAACCGTTTGGGGAAGGACCACATAAGGGTGTGATGATCTGTTGTCCACAAACTTGGCCATACACCGATCAGCCATAACATGACGTGACGTGAATAACATTGGTTATCTTGTTACATCGGCACATGTCGGGGAAGGGGGGAGGGGTATATTAGGCAGCAAGTGAACAGTCAGTTCTCAAAGTTGATGTGTTGGAAGCAGGTAAAATGGGAAAGTGTAAGGATCTGAGCAAGGGTCAAATTGTGACGGCTAGACGTCTGAGCCAGAGCATCTCCAAAATGGCAGGTCTTGTTTGGTGTTCCCGATATGCAGTGGTTAGTACGTACCAAAATGGACCGAAGAGGGTTAGTACCTACCAGAAGTGGTCCAGATTCCCCAGATCTCAATTTAATCAAGCATCTGTGGGATGTGCTGGACAAACAAGTGCAATCCATGGAGGCTCCACCTCAAAACTTGGATCTGCTGTTGACGTCTTGGTGCCAGATACTACAGCACATCTTCAGAGGTCTTATGGAGTCCATGTCTTCATGAGTCAGAGCTGTTTTGGTGGCTCAAGGGGGACCTACACAATACTATGCATGTGATTATGGCTGATCGATGTGTAGTGTATATGAACTTGGCAGTATTAGACATCATGGCAGTCCTTTTCTATGGTTAGTGCTGTAGGTTGGGAAGTTTACTTGTGTCATTCTCTGGGACTGAGCTGGGATTCTGGTCAATCAAGGCATGCAGTTTGGTTTTTCAAACAAAAGAGGCTGTTTTACCACTAACAACGATACAACGAACAAATCTGGTTAGTTATTGTAAATTTGCTCTTCATATCCAGTGCTAAAACGTAAAAGGAATTCAGTGAGGTGACGCTACCAGTAAAGAGACCAGTAATATTCACTTCCATAACCTTTTCCGTAACTGCTGTGGAATGGATCGTTTTACAAATTCTCTCTGCCAGCGGAGGTGGAGACCCTTATCGATCGCCACAACAGCAGACAAAAAGAGGTTCCTGTTGACAAAACCTCTGACAGCGCGAGACAGAAGATGCAGCTCAGGAGTAAAGCTACTCTGAGATGAACTCATCCTGCCTTTCCACTCCCTCAGTCACTGTCTTTAAACCTTACCACCTTTCATATCATCGTCATAGCATAATGGGCCGGAGTTTCACACCACTCAGCTGAACTGATGAAGCCTCTCCGCTGAGAGAGAAGTGCTAGAAGTGGTCTTAAAGTGATCTTGAAGTTTATTCTGCAATTATACCACCAGACATGTTGAATAGAGCGAGGCACAGGTGTGTACTAATGCACTCGTTCTAATACGTTATCATTTCTATAGTAACAGCTCGTTCACATGGGCTTGTATAGCAGACGCTCCACATACTCTAACTCCGTAACAGTTAAAGATGTTCCTTTACGGTTTCCACCAAGGGACAGTCTAAGGACCGAGGACGTTACGCTTTGTTTCAAATAAGTGGGACGTTCTGTCCTGTTCATTTCAAGGTGAACATGAAGGAACAACTGTTTATAGCTGCTACAATGTACATGAGAACAGGAAGTAACTAGTTTGGCAGAGGTTCAATATTAGATGTAGCTATAAACGAATAAAAAGTTTGAAGCACGCGTGAAAATTTCAGTAGGTGGTAAAGTAGGTATAAGAGGAATAAAACGCTTTGTCTAGCATAACATCTACGCTTTGTCTTTGTGTTTGTTTTCATGTAGTTTCACTGACTGAATCAAAAGGGTGATGTCGGTGCAGATGCATGGATTACTGCCGGTGTATGGTGCTCTTACTTGGAGGATTTGGCACATTGTAACGTTTCGGTCCACCTCTTGTTGTCCGGCAACGTCGTAAACTACCGAGAAGCCAAAATGCTTCAATACACCAGACAAGTTCCTTGCTGCTGACCGTAGCCATTGCTGTTTTTCAATAGCTACAGTAATATGCTAGATATACAGACTGTGGCTGCATCCGAATATCCCTACTATCCTGCTATACAGTAAGCGAAAAGCAGTACGCCAAAGCAGTAGCGTGTCCGAATTCTCAGTATTCGTAAAACAGCAGGCGAGAAATACCCGGATAAACTACTGCCTTCGCCGAGACTCTGCAGCATGGAAGCAGTGGACACTGCACTATCCCATAAGGCAACGGGACTCACCTGTTGGAATCAAAAATGGTGGAAGGCAGCTCTTTTTAAGTTGTAGCTCACATGACCGTGCCAGCATGGTGGATGTAGTAAGTCCGAATTGTTTTCATGCTACACACTTATACTCTGATCAGTACGTACCGTATCGACGGCCAACAAGTAGGTACTCTCGCGTCCACACAACACGTGTGCGTCGTGGTTCTCCCGTGAGCGCTGATCTGTGCGGAACTCAAGATATTTTATGAATAAAGATGTTGGACAAAGCATTCGTATCACTTCATAAAATTGGGATTAAACCACTGGAGTCCCATAGATTACTTTTACGACGCATTTATGAACTTTTCGGAGGTTGAATGTTTTGGTTACTTGGCATGTAAACGGACAGACAGAAATCCCCCGGGTTTCAGTAAAAATGTCTTCTGAAAATGAACGAACGTCTCATAGGTTCGGAATGATGTGAGGGTCATCGATGACAGAATTTTCATTTTTGGATGGACTATCGCTTTAACATGTGATGAACAGAGTGTGTGTGTGTGTGTGTGTGTGTGTGTGTGTGTGTACTTTTATGCATATGCGATGTATTATGTATGACCATGTCTGGGTAGTATGTTAATCACTGAACTATGTTTGGCAACTCCGTTTTGCCTTCAGTCAAGTCCCCGTGAAACCAAAACTGACATTTTAGAGCATTCTGTAGAAGTCTCTTAGTGCCGTAGATACAAATACACCAGTAAGCATAAAAAACATTTACAAAGATGAGTTTTGTAGACAATTTTGTGTCTCTGCACAGCACAAAAGTAAAGTAAAGTCCTGACCCCTAAACAAACCTGCAGATATCGCTCTACACTAGCTGCTAGTGAGCATCATGGGTTGTTAATGTAGCTTTGGGTCATGCTGCTTCCGGCATGTGAATTTCTCCAAAATGTTAAGCTCAAACATGCAGCCACATGCCAAGAACCTTGTCGGCTGCACTGTGGCAGGACAAAATGACGTGCATGACATGACATGACTAGCGAGCGAGCATTTGGAGATACTGCCTTGTGTTAACTGGCAGTCTTTTCCCTCACCCCCTGCGGCAGTGCGAGCGCTAGACGTCCCACTGGGGGGAGAGGGAAAAGACTGTCAGCAGATAGAGGAAGGTCTCTGCTGCAGGCCGGTAACAACCAACCCATAGCCTCTGTGCTTTAGAATACTTGAAGTCCCTCAGATGTCTTTGCAGTGCAAAGTGCTACAAACTTTATTTAAATTCACGTCTCACAATTGTTGAGTGACGTTAGCTTCAGCGAGAAGTGTAAGGTATTTGGAAAGGTATTGGCTGTTGTTGAATCAGTCAAGCTGTTTGATACTGACTTCCTGTCTGAAAAGGAAACTCTAAATTTCCTGGGCACTTGAAATACCCACATCCATCTTTAATTGTTATCTGAAAACATAGATCTGGTCACTAAAGTCTAGATGTCTAGAAAGACACTAATGTTATCACTTTTTATATACACCTGTACACCTGCATGCTTATGCAATCAGCCAATCTTGAGGCAGCGAGTCAAAAGCTTCAGTTAATATTCCCATCATACATCAGAGTGGGAAAATTTGGATCTCTTTGTCCGTGGCATGGTTGTTGCCGATCTCTTGGGATTTTCACAGAAAACAAAAACCATCCAGTGAGTGGCAGGTGAGTGAGTACCTTGTTGATGCCAGGGGAGACTGGGCAGACTGACTCAAGCTGACAAGAAGGCTACGGTAACTCGTATAGCCACTCTTTATAACCGCGGTGAGCAGGAACGCATCGCAGAACTTTGAGGCAGATGAGCCACAACAGCAGAGGACCGCACCGGGTTCCAGTCCTGTCAGTCAGGAACGGGAATCTGGGGCAGCAGCCAGCGCAGGCTCATCAAACCTGGACAGATTGGGAAAAACATCACCTGGTCTTTTTCCACAATTAATCTGCCCTCTGTGGCCTTAGACTCCTGTTCTTAGCTGGCAGGAGTGGAACCCGATGTGGTCCTCAGCTGATATAGCTCATCTGCCTCAAAGCTCGAAGTGTTGTGCGTTCTGAGATGCTCACTGAATGTTAATGAAGTGGCCAGTGAGCGTCTATCTGAGGATACCAGTACTCATTACAAAAACATGTGGAAAAAGCGGCAAAAGAGAGCTGCATTCATTTTTGTAAGAGTGGCCAAGACCAGTGCACTGCAAGAAACAGCCTTGCATGTGCACTCATGCGCGCGCACACACACGTATGTCAGAAGAGATGTAGTTAATGCTGCTGTAATGATTATGACTTAAATGGAAGAAACTGGGTAATATGTTGAGTAATGGTGCTGAATATTTTTTATTTTCTTTTGGCTGAATGTCTCGCTGTTTCTATTGTTCTGCTCAAAACAGAACAGCAAACTTCAAACAGCGACAAAACAGAACCAGAGAAATTCTTCTCCATCCCAAACCACTTGTTGTATTTCTTTCTGGATGACCATCAGAATACTACAGCTTGAAGAATGAAGAATCAGGAGGCCAAGAGCCAGGCTGTAATAAAAAGTGACGGTTTATTGCGTGCACAAAGGCAAACTGGGCGTTCTACTGCATAGTCTTGTGACGAGGAGGAGGGAGGGTCAGGCTGTGAGGACGCACGCCTGGCGCTGAGTTGTGTAATCAGTGGGAGACAGCGGTAAAGGAGCGTCTGGAAGCGCCAGAGGGGGAGAGAGAGAGAGAGAGAGAGAGAGAGAGAGACACGTGTGCTTTGTATTTCGTTTGTGTGTTTTCTGAGGAGCCGCTGCCTTCCGCCTGAAAGGGGAGGAGCCGTAGCCATCCACCAGGAAGTCCAGTGCCATCGCCCGGCGTCGTGGGGGATCGCTTCCCAGTTGGCTGAGGAAAAGATGACAGCGTGTCTGGGGACCTGAGAACTAGTGGTTTTTCTCTCTCTCTCCTCTCTCTCCCTCTTGCTGTCTCTCCTGCTCGCTCCTTCTCTCTAGGAGGAAAACATAAGCAAGGACAGAACATCATGACCCAAGGAACAGACATGTATACACCCTTCTGCTTTAACATTAAACCCCCCTGCCTAGTATTGTGTAGGTCCCCCTTGTGATTGAAAGATGGTCTCATTAATGAGCTTCGTAATCACATCCCCTCAATTTCTTCCCAGGTTCGGAACCTTGGCATCATCCTGGACTCAGAATTATGCTTAGCCAAGCAAATAAATTTAGTCGTTAAGAATAGTTATCAATTACGGATTATTTCTAAAATTAAAACGTTTTTGTCTCTCCAAGATTTGGAGAAGGATATTCATGCTTTTATCACATCGCAGTCAGATTATTGTAATTCATTGTACTTGGGTCTTCCTCGGTCATCTCTTGCTCGTCTCCAGATGGTTCAGAATGCAGCTGCAAGTCTGTTGACCACGGCAGAGAAATATGATCATGTCACCCCAATTTTTTGAATTTAAGATTCTGTTGTTTGTCTGTAAAACTCTTAATGATCAAGCTCCTTCTTATCTCAAAGATCTTCTTACACCACATTCATCTAGCAGATTTGTAAGATCTTCTGATAGGTTTCTTTTGTATGTCCCGTTTAAAAACTAAGGGGGGTAGAGCTTTTTCAGTTGCTACCCCTCGTTTATGGAATCAATTGCCACTGGACATCTGCCCCTGCACCTTTTATTATCATTTTTAAAAAGAGGCTGAAAGTGTATTTCTTCTCCCAGGCGTTTTAATCTTATTTTGACTATTGTCTCTTGTCTGGCTCTATTTGGTTTTATTCTGTTTTCGATTGAACTTTTTCTTACTCTGTTCGGCACTTTGGTCAGCTTTGCTGTGTTTAAATGTGCCGTATAAATAAAATTTACTTACCTGTGCCGCCAATACAACTCTCACCCATCGAGACATGGACTCCACAAGACCTCTGAAGGTGTGCTGTGGTATCTGGCCACAAGACGTTAGCAGTAGATCCTTTAATCCTGTAAGTTGCGAGGCGGGGCCTCCATGGATCAGACGTGTTTGTCCAGCACATCCCACAGAATCTCGATCGGATTGAGCGACCCTTATCATAGTCCTTCAGATCCTTACGCTTGCCCATTTTTCCTGCCTCCCACACATCAACTTGGAGAACTGACTGTTCACTAGCTGGCTAAGATATCCCAGCCCTGGACAGGTGCCACTGTAATGAGATAATTCACAACGTTATTCACGTCACCTGTCAGTGGTTTTAATGTTATGGCTGATCGGTGTATAAGCTATAGAACAAATACACCATCCAGGATGTGGATCAGACTCCATGGATCAGACTTGTTTGTCCAGCACATTAAAAAGACAGTTGATCGGATTGAGATCTGAGGAATTTGGAGGCGGAGTCAACACCTTGAACTCTTTGTGATGTTCCTCAGACCGCTCCTGAGCGAAGTTTTGCAGTGTATCAGGACGCATAATCCTGCATGCCTAAACTTTTGCCAGTTTATAAAATAACACTTAATCCAGCACCGCCTATTACTTTTATTTGCATTTTATTTTGTTATATTGTGTGCAGACAGTTCATTTAGGTGCACAAAGTAAAGAAGCCATGAGATACTAAATCGAGGTTACGAAATCGTAATGTGTGCAGCTACTTTTCTAATAAAATTTTCCTTTGTTATTTTAAGTTGTTGAATTAGTAAAATGTTTTTGTTAATTCAGTGCCCACAGTTTGAAGGATAAGCTGACCAAGCATTTATCTGTCAGCTCACGTTAAGTGTAAATGATTAGGTTTCGTCACGTTAGCATTAGGTAGTATTGCTTATCATTGTTCCTTGTTCAGTGTCTGTTGATGTAAAGCTATTTTTGCGTAAATCGTAATCGAATCATTTTCTTCTTTTTCTTACTCACTTGTTCCTTTACTCATCTTGCCTTCTTTGCCTGAGCTGCAAGTATCTGAGGAAAGCTTTTGCTTAAATATTCCTGTACAGGTTATTACTACCGCTACACGCTGTGCTATTGTTCTGACCCCTTACACACACTCCACTACTTAGCATTCCTTTGTGTGTATGTAAAAACATGTGTATGGTAATGAGGTGTGATGAGGGTCAAGGCAAGAGAGGCAGAAAGAGAGAATATATGCCATGGAGCATGGGAAACATGGGGTGTTTAAAAGATTTAGAAGCACTCATTTTACCACAGTCCCTGTGGAATATGTGGAGTAGTAAGATACTTAACACATAACAATATGTCACAGTACTTCCTATACAGAACTATTCTGTGCATGAATTCACATTCATAAATGTTCCCAAAACAAAACCAATAGACTCTTTAAACTAACGTGTAGTTGTATCATACTATTTATAGGAAGTACATTTTTAAATAGGAAGTAAAATTGGGTTTCAGCTTTTATAATTTATTAGTATTTATTTAAAAAAAAAAAAATCTCATACACTATGTACTATGAAAGTACTGTGACCTCTGAATATTGGATGTGAAATATTGGTTACTGAATAAGAAAATAAGAAGAACTTATTGCATCAAGCTCTTTCAGGAATATTTATGCAGCATTCAAATTAGACGCTGACCTCCCACTAGGAAAAACCAAACCAAGCTTGCGTCAAGTCGGGAGGGTCTCCTCAACCCCAAGTTCAGCAAGTGACATTAAATCGACAGAAATTTCAACGAGTTATACTGTATGTACAAGGATTTGCTTTCTTTAAATCTATAACATTGACTACACAGTTGTCTATTTTGAGGAGATAAACGCATCGGTCATCACAGTTAGCTGGCGAACCTGTTCCCAAGTTCCAGCAATAAGATTTAATTACGTCTTAACTTGTACTTGTTAAATCATTTAAGGGAAAAGCCTACGCTGCAAGGGTCCATGTGACTGTTTATTAGAGAGATACTAAAAACAATCGCACTACTTCCTGGTAGAATATTGTTTGTAGTTATAGTGTGTTTCGAGTATATCCTCTACTCATTTAATAGAACAGATTAACGACTAAAGTGTCTGAATTTAAAATGTGACACTGCTACCACCACTATGTTTAAACAAATAGATTAAAAACATAAATAGAAATCTGATTAGAGTGTCTCATATCTCATGTATATCCAGCAGTTTCATATAGTCAAATTACTTGACTGTTGAATAAGTTGTTTCCAAAATATTAGATTACTTTGTACATGTAATGTTAAGGCTAATGTTACAGGTTTTTTTTTTTCTTTTTATGGAAATGATGTCCATCATAGAATTGTATTTATTTTTAACCAAAAGACTAGATTCTGAGGTAAGTCGAGTGCAGCAGTGAGATTTAATTATGTCTTGTAGTGATGTAACAGTAATATTTAAAAGCCTACGAGCTGTGTAGTGCTGTAACTAAGCTTAGTGCTAACTGGCACAGCGCTGTGCAGCTGTCTAAACCTATAACGTTAAAGCAACAGCTGGCCAAAACATTAAAACCATCAACGTAATTGAAAGCTACGCTGTGTGCTAGTTTAATCGCAAGCAGAGAGCCAGTGCCTACTGCAAACCAGTTGTTTTCTAAAGACTGTAAACTAGAGGTGTACATCGTGTTTTTAATTTCATTTACATGAATGACATTACTGTAGAATACAGCTTTCTTCACACTGTGCCGATGGATATTAACGCAAGATATTTCCTGGAGCTTTACTGGACCTTATTGTAAATTTATTAGCCAATGACTTGCTGAGTTGTTTAAAAAAAAATAATAATAATAATTACACAGCTATGATGTGCTACATCAGTAGGAGTGCATTCATTTATAACAGCAGCTCTGACAGTAATTCCAGATGAATTATTTTAATGCGCTCATTTTAATACTTTATTGTTTCTATTAGGGCTGCTCAATTATGGCCAAAATCATAATCACGATTATTAAACATGATTACTCATTGACTTTGGAAACATGCATTTATTGAACTTTTTTTTAAAAAAACAACTTTTTATTGTATTTTTAACAGTGGATTTCCTTGAATTTAATTCAACTGGAAAAAAAAAGTAAAACAAAATGGAATTTTATATATATATATATATATATATATATATATATATATATATATATATATATATATCGCATTGCCAGAAGTGAACTTTTAGATTTAGATTGGTTTAGATTGGCCTGTAGTTTCTGCGTGAGCTCTAGAAAGGAAACAACTGCATTTAGACCAGCTGTCATGATGCTAGAAGAAAAGAGCTTTCCAATGATACCAAAAGTTATTTCTTTTCGTTCCACGTCGACTCCTTGAAACCAAATTGTTTCCAGTGGCTGAAATGGTTTTATCTTTCTCGTCGACCAAAGGCTCTCTTTCTGTCATCTCGGCTCGAGCCGAACGAAAAATGTCCTTTTTTTTAAAAAACGAGAAAATGAGAACATTGCGAAACGGAATGCGGCACGACAATCATTTTATCTCGATTATTTTGTTTTCCTAATCGAAATTGAAACCAAAAATTCGATTCATCACACAGCCCCAGTTTCTATAACAGCTCATTCACAAGGACTTGTACAGCGGACGTTCCACGTAGTCCAGGGTTAATAATAAATTAATTAAGATTTTTTTGGTTTAATAAAGAAAAACATTTAATCTGTTTTCTGACACTTAAGTGGTATTTCATGACGGAAAGTTTGCACTTTCTGGTTTTTCAGACATGATAAGCTACATTTATTATTATTATTATTAGTAGTAGTAGTAGTATTCTTATTTATTTATTTATTTATTTATTTATTTATTTTTAAATATCACTTTCGAGAGAAAAAAAGAAAGGGTGGTGAACGGATGACTGTTTATAGCTGCTATAACATAAACCGTAACTCGGAACTAAGTTGTCATCTGGACGTTCGATAACATTAAGTATAGCCATAAACAATCCAAAAGCGTGATGTGGAGTTTATTAATAAATTATCATCGTAATCGTTGGCAAATCGCTGTGGCTCAAGCAGAGTAAGTCACTTCAGGTTTCGCTCCTTCAGGTCGTGTGTTATTCTTTCCCTAATGCACTTAACTAGCTTGCCATACTTTTATTATATTGTGCTAACGTAGCTACCACTTTTTATCAGTCAGTCAGGTTTCTGGTTCATGGGAAACTGTGAGAAGATAAAGCAGTCATTCATAATAAAAGTATCATATCTAAATGGCTGCCTGTAGGTTCTGTGTGCAAGACAAGAAAGATAATAACCAACGAGTGTACAGAGAGATATAAATAAGGAGAGATCTTCTAGTTTAATATGTTGGTGCTTTCACCTTCTGTCCACATTTCCTTATCACTACTCTTTCTATCATTCTTTACTGTCTGGTGTTTATTTTCACCTGCTTCTCTCTCTGTCTCTCTCTCTCCTCCCCTCTCTGTCTGTCGCTCTGTATAATAAGCATCCTGGATGGTGTATTTGTTCTATAGCTTATACACCGATCAGCCATAACATTAAAACCACCGACAGGTGACGTGAATAACGTTGTGAATTATCTCATTACAGTGTCACCTGTCCAGGGCTGGGATATCTTAGCCAGCTAGTGAACAGTCAGTTCTCTAAGTTGATGTGTGGGAGGCAGGAAAAATGGGCAAGCGTAAGGATCTGAGGGACTTTGACAAGGGTCGCTCAATCCGATCGAGATTCTGTGGGATGTGCTGGACAAACACGTCTGATCCATGGAGGCCCCACCTCGCAACTTACAGGATTAAAGGATCTACTGCTAACGTCAGCAGATACCACAGCACACCTTCAGAGGTCTTGTGGAGTCCATGCCTCAATGGGTCAGAGCTGTTTTGGCAACACAAAGGGGACCTACACAATATTATGCAGGTGGTTTTAATGTTATGGCTGTTCGGTGTAGAATCTTTAGTGTAACGGTGTGTGTGTGTGTGTGTGTTTGGATTGTGAGAAGAGAAACCAGTAATTATTCATTATCAATATTAATATTAAATGGCACAAAACGTGTCGTGCTGCTATGTTATGGGTAGCCAGTGTAGATCTATATTTGACCAGACAGACTCTGCAAGCACAGGGCAAAGGCTTTACAACTGGATCCATTTCTTAATGCTCTTAGGAGTCTGTAAATAAAAACCACTGTAGAAGACAAATGGCTAACATAATTTGTAGCAAATGTACCGAACGGGACATTAATGTGACATTATATTTACTTATGTACCTCGTGTATTTATTTTGTAGCAGCAAACAGACGATCGTGCAATTTATGGGTGAATATTTTCCATGACATTGACCATCCATTATTCAGTCCAAGGTTACACCCTCCTTATGCAAACACAGCCGCGCGCTCCTGCTCGCTCCGCTCATCTTTTATTCAGCATGCAGCAGTAATACAAATCTGATGTTTTGAAGTACAATGTACCGATATGTTTTAATTACTGTTAGTCATTTTATGTAGCAGGCTAACATTTACAGTAGTGCTTAGTAGTTTGTGAACCCTTTAGAATTTTCGACATTTCTGAATGACTATGACCTCAAACATCATCAGATTTTCACACAAGTCCTAAAGGTAGACAAAGAGAGCCAAATTAAACAAACGAGACAAAAATATTATACTTGGTCATTTATTTATTGAGGAAAATGATCCTATATTACATATCTGTGTGTGTGTGTGTGTGTGTGTGTAAAGCTCTAGGATTAGCAGTTTAATTTGAATGTAAAATTGGAGTCACATGTTTTCAATCAATGGGATGATAGTCAGGTGTGAGTGAGATGGAACAGGGATCTATCAGAGTCTGATCTTCACAACACATGTTTGTGGAAGTGTATCATGGCACAAACAAAGGAGATTTGTGAGGACCTCAGAAAAAGAGTTGTTGATGCTCATCAGGCTGGAAACGGTTACAAAACTCTAAATCTCTAAAGAGTTTGGACTCCACCAATACACAATCAGACAGATTGTGTGGAAATGAAGGAAATCCAAGACTATTGTTCCCCTCCCCAGGAGTGTTCGACCAACAAAGATCTCTCCAAGAGCAAGACGTGTAATAGTCCGCGAGGTCACAAAGGAACCCAGGGTAACGTCTAAGCAACTAAACGCCTCTCTCACATTGGCTAATGTTAAGGTTCCTGAGTCCACAGGAGGACACTGAACAACAATGGTGTGCTTGGCAGGGTCGCAAGGAGAAAGCCACTGCTCTCCAAAAAGAACACTGCTGCCCTTCTGCAGTTTTCTAAAGATCACATGGACAAGACAGAAGTCTATTGGAAAAATGTTTAAAAGAGAAGCATTATGTTTGGAGAAAGGAAAACATTGCATTCCAGCATAAGAACTTTATCCCATCTGTGGTGGTATTATCATGGTTTGGGCCTGTTTTGCTGCATCTGGGTCAGGTCGACCTGCCATCATTGATGAACAATGAATTCTGAAGTATAACAGCTAATTCTAAAGGAAAATGTCAGGACACCTCTCCATGAACTGAATCTCGAGAGATAGTGGGTCATGCTGTAAAACAACAACTGTAAGCACAACCATAAGCACAACCGCAAGTCATTCTACCAAAGAATGGTTAAAGAAGAATAAAGTTAATGTTTTGGAATGTCCAAGTCAAAGTCCTGACCCTAATCTAATAGAAATATTGTTCTATTATTTTGTTCTATTTAATTCTATTGTTCGTATGTTTCTTTGTTATTAAACGTTTAAGAATCTGCGCTTGCTTCCGTCTGTACTCTGAACCGTGACAATCGGGTTCTCGTTATCCACTTTTAGGACTTGTGTGAAAATCTGATGATGTTTTAGCTCATATTTATGCAGAAATGTAGAAAATTCTAAATGGTTCACAAACTTTCAAGCACCACTGTAATTTAATGCCTGCTTTCCTGACTGTGCGACTAACTTTTAGTGGCGTGATTGTAAATAGTATACTTGGGTGTACTCTCTTAAGGACTAGTATGAAAAGGAAAGCTGTGTCTGGATCATTGTCAAGGAAATGTTTTTTGTCCCCCCCCTTTTTATTTTTCACAAAATCTTCTGGGGTGATCCTGAAATCTGCTGTCTATGCACTCACTGTAGTTTGCTCATTCATGCAATTATCAAATCATTCAATCACGTGGCAGCAGCACAATGCATAAAATCATGCCGATACAGGTCAAGAGCTTCAGTTAATGCTCACTTCAAACATTAGAATTGGGGAAAATGTGATCTCAGTGACCTTGGCCATGACATGGTTGTTGGTTCCAGATTGGCTTGCTTGTGTGTGTCCGAGACCCCTGGGACTTTCACACACGCATACGTCGATAGTGTTTGCACAGGACTGAGAGTTCTGCGTATGGAAACACCTTGTTGATTCCATCTCAAGTGGTCCAATAATTGCAAAGTTGGTTGCTCGAACGTCCTAATTGTTTTGGGGTGATTACCTTTATGTATTGGCATTGCAAAACCACCAGTTTGTTTTTTTTTTTTTTTACTTTAAAAACATCTCAAACACAAACAAATGTTGAGTTTGAGGTTCTGGTTACAGAGCTAGGGCTAGTGGAAATCTGGGGAAAAGCCTTTAACAGATGTATTATAAGCATAACAAGTAATAAACATGAACAGTATTTTACAGTAATTATGTTTATGATTGACATACAGTACTTTATGCTTGTCAAGGAGGTCTACATGGGCAACAGTGAAGCATCATCTATCACAGGGTTCCTCAAATCAGCAGAGTTTAGCTCCAACCTCCAAACTCACCTGCCTGTACTTCTCTAGGAATGATGAAGACCTTGGCTAGCTTGTTCAGGTGTGTTTGATTCGGGTTGGAGCTAAGCTCTGCAGGACAGTGGACCTCAAGGGCCAGATTTGAGGAACCCTGATCTATCATGTTGGTACAGGTGTACAGTTGGTATGCGTGAACAGGTGTCAAAACTCCTGACACCTGATTGTCAAGAGTGAAGTAATGATCAGCCCGGCGAGTAACTACGCTACATCTACATGCGGCCGTGGTACATCGGAGAAACCATGAGGAGACTGGCTGATCATTTTGTCGAGCGTGTCCATACCATCAGAATGAAGGATTTCTCCATTCTAGCGGTGAGACACTTCAACAGTGAGGGACAAAACATTAACAACATCTCGGTTAGTGTCGCTAGTTGTTATGGGAGCAATGAAGTGAGGAGAAAGAGCTCATTTTCACTTTCACTGCTTTGGAGTCCCTTGGAATGAATGCCACATTTTGACATCAGTTCTTACATGAACCATTTCGAACATCTACAGGTTTCACTTGTTTCCAGAGAAACAAGGCGTTTCGGACAAAACGGCCTTCCTTCAGCAGCCGTGTATACAAAAGCTTCTGAGACTGTAGGAAGTGAAATCAGTAGATGTTTGAAATGGCTGACGGTGTAATAGTTGTAGTCAGAACATGACATTCATTCAGTGGGGTTCTCCTCTCTACGCTCCCTCAAGCTGTCGCTCCGGTAACAACAGCTAGCAATGCAGACAGGGATGCCATTAATATTCCATCCATTGCTGTAAATGTGGCTCACCACTGGAAAGGAGAAATCCTTCATTCTGATGGTGCCATAAACATATTTAGTAATAGGTCGATTATTTAATTCACTCCTGACGAGCATGTCTCTGGTGTTCGGGATTCTACCGTATGTCATGAATCTGCACAACATAGCCATTAATATCGAAGTAGAGGAAAAAACAATATAGCTTGCAAAATTATTTCCAAATAAAAGATGTAAAAGGTGCAGAAGAATTCACCCCCATCGCCATCACGAGTAGTTTAACGTACTCCACCTGGGTACAATTAAAGTGTCACATGATCTCAATAATCGAGTTTGTTTGTGAACATTTCCAAACAAATAACAACCTCAAGACCGAGGAGATCAGTTTACTGGAGAAGTACAAATAAAAATAAATATTCCAAACTTTGAACATCCTGCAGAGGACCATTAAATTCACTCTTAGAAATGGAAAGAAATTGACAGAACCGTGACTCTGCCTAGAGGACGCAGCCCGGTGAAGGCCAGTGACTGGGAAAGGGAAGCAAGCAGAGACCAAGGGTAACGGGAGAGATCCACATATGAAATGGATGCCTGTAAATCCTGTAAAATCCAATGCTCATCACCCTAAGAACACCATCCCTACAGTGAAGCATGGTGGTGGTAGCATCCATCCATCCATCCATCCATCCATCTATCTTTTCTACATTTAGATATGACATGTAGATTCATATAGTTCCCGATGTTTATTCATAAATATATTACTTCTTACAATAAATTCAGCCTTAACTGCAAAAAAGTTGGCTTATGTTCTATTTTCTATGTGTACACTTATGTAATTGAGGGCGTTTGTATATCCCAGTGGCCTGTACCCACGGGTGTGTGTGTGTGTGTATGTGTGTGTGTGTGTTGTCAGGGTGATGAATGTTTGGCCAGGCTACAGTGGACAAGAGCCTCTGGCGTTGCTACAGTGATGGACGAGGGCCACCAGGACTGTGGCACTTCTCGCTGTGCCAGTCATAACCTTGTGCCATACACACACACACACACACACACACACACACACACACAGAAAGGTTTTCTCTCTTTGTCTCTTGTTTTTTGTTCTTTACTTTTCCTGTCATGTTCACATAATAGCACACTAGCTAACATTTTTTTCTAAAACAAGTGTGCTTTCAGCCGAGGTCATTGTTATGCGTCACTGCTTTGACTGCACTTGAACCGAAATTAGTGTCGAAAAGGAAAATAACTGACATTCTGCATGGACGCTCAGGCTTTCGTATTCTTCTTAATACCTTTCTTTCCAAAGAAAACGCGCCACACCCTCACACGCCGAAAAAGTCTCCTAAGGCTTAGCTCCAACTAGATAAATGTCGTGCGAGAGGTGTCTGGAAACCGTCCTCAGCGAGCGAGGCTCCCAGGAGTGAGAAACAGACAAAAGAGAGCGAGGGAGGTAGGGGCAGAGCAGACAGAAAGAAAGAAAGCAGGGAACATTTTCCATTTTTTTTTTATTGTCAGTGGTGCAGCAGGAGACAACCGGTTTTTTTTAGTGTTTTTTTTTATTTATTTTTTTAGTAGAGCCGCTTTACACGCTCGCACAAGAAAGAGAAACTTGTGTACTAGAAAAATGACACATAAAAAAGGAAGAATGAGCTTTGAGATTAAAAAAAGGGGTTGTGAATCACAGCATGGCTGTTTTCAGTCTTCTGTTCTACTCTTGGGTGCGAGTCCTGAGTTTGCAATCTCCATACAGCTGAAATTACACCGTCATGGTATTGTTTTCTTTTTTTTTCTTTCATCACATCATAACACAACACGACTGTCTCTTCTCTTTACATCTCGGGAGCTGCGTCTGTTTCCCTTCCTGCTTGTAATGCACTTGTGCTCAGTGATTTATAACGAGTGGATAATTAGCCTCACACAGCTTGTTATTAAAGTACTGAGACGGACGTTGCGCGCAGGGTGTTTTTGCTCTTCGTAATGCCCTGTTTTATTGTTTGACCAGCCTTCCTAATCACTTCGCATCACAGAGTAGCTGGTTATTTTTTTTCTTGAACCGTTTTGCTAACTGACGAACGGTGGCACGGCCCGTGAGCAGGTAGCACTGTCGCTTCACAGTTCCAGGTCTCTAAATCACCCCATCATGTGAATGCGCGTGCGAACGCGTGTGCGTGTGGTGCTGCGCGACGTACCGGGTGCATTCCCAGGATAGGGTCTAGAACTTTCAATAACGGACTAAATGAATGCGTGACTAATTGATGGAGTTTAAAACTATTCCGGAGCTCTTTAAAACGTCTGACGCCACTGTTGTTCAACCTTGCAGGTGTGAAGATGAGGAAGTTTGCATACTGCAAAGTGGTACTGGCTACATCTCTGGTTTGGGTGATGCTGGATATGTTCATCCTTCTCTACTTCAGCGAGTGCAACAAGTGTGATGACAAGAAAGAGAGGGGACTCCCAGGGAGAGAAGGTGCGTATGTCAGCATGCTCACACAGTGTGTGTAAATGTTTGCCTAAGCCAAAGCGAAATACAAATCTATGCCGATTTACAGACGTTTCATGTGAGTTTTTGAAAAGAAGGAAAGAATTATTTCACAAAAGTTGATGGAAACATGCGCAATGAAGATATACTCTTCAGCCACCTCATTAGAAACACCTGCTCAGGCCTGTGATAACTCAAATAACCACTCGTTACATCCGTGCTGAGCAGAAAAGTATCTCAGAACATGCCAAACCCTGAGGGGGATGGGCTACGACAGCAGAAGACCACGCTGGTTTCTACTCAGGACAGGAGTCTGATCCTCCAGTCTTGACCTGTCCAATGCTGGTGTCTTCTGACCTGTCTCTAGATGTTTGTGTGTAGCTGCTATTGTTTTGTTTTTCACTATACGCATGATCTACAATAAAATAATCTAAACGAGTACTGAAGTTTACTATTCCTTGTTGCCGAGGTGGTTCCCCCCGAAAAGGTATCCTTTGGTACCTTTTACCTAGAAAGACGTATGTAGTGTCCCTTTAACGTGTTGCTTTAACGTGTTTAAAAGTGCACTATATCCATCCATCCATCCCTCCATCCATTTTCCGTGCCGCTTATCCTACACAGGGTCGCGAGGAGCCTGGAGCCTATCCCAGGGAACTCGGGGCACAAGGCCGGGGACACCCTGGACAGGGTGGCGACCCATCGCAGGGCACAGCACACACACATTCACACACACTGCCAATCAACCCACAACTCACGTGTTTGGACTGGGGGATGAAACCGATGTACCCGGAGGAAACCGCCGAAACACAGGGGGAACACGCGGACTCCGCACACACAGGGTGGGAGGGGCAGGGAGGCGGGATTCGAATTCCCAACCCCGGAGTTGTGAGGCACGATACATATTCAAAGAAATTAAAAGCTACCGTAGCAACAAGGTAAGGTAAAGTTTGGTGGCTACTTGACTAATAGCTCTAATGGTATAAATGTCAGATAGAGACTTTAGGTAATGGGGTGCTAATATATTTGGCTCAATCCGTTTAGCACATTTGCCTTGTCCTGCTCAATTCAACTCTCAGGGCAACATCCAGGCTCATCGGCACCTCAGGTCTTTTAACAATGAAATGATGCATATAACATGCCGTAAACAGCACACTTTACGCCACAGCACCTCTTTCAGGACACAGAGTTGCAAAGGAGTGTGAAAATAAACGTCTCTGTGACTTTCAAGAAGGAGGCCATGTCGTCTGGAACTTGAATTACTCATACACTTGAGAAGCAGGGGACCTCACAATGCACAAAGTGGGCTCATAATTCAGCACTGAACACAGCAGAGAATACCTTGGCAAGCTTGCAGCTCCATAGGCACTGAGGCATTAAGATGTGAGATACAGAAGCCAACTCTGACATCTTGCCTAACATCCTGTACTGTTCACATTAGCATGAAATACTGTGCGGTTAATGGCAGTCCAGCAAAATTAGCCTTGATGAGAACTGAATAGTTTCTGAAATACTACATCACAATGTTTTGCAGAGTAGTGCAACCCGCTGTAAATCCTGTTCTAGTAAATTCTCACAGGGTTGGACAAATCACTATCCCGGGTGTCTGGGCTTTCAGATATTTTTTATTTGTAGCTGCCCAGTGGAGAAACAGGTTCAGAAGGATCCTGAAATAGCGCTCAGTAGCACGATCCATCCATTTTCTGTACCGCTTATTCTACACAGGGTCACAGACCAATCCATTACAGGGCACCGTCGCGCACACACACACGCTCGCACATTACGGACAAATTGGAAATCAGCCTACAATGGACCGGGGGAGGAAACAAACTCACGCAAACTCCATGCTGACAGGGTGGAGGTGAGGAACCCCAAGAACCCCGAGACCTGGAGGTGCGAGGCAAACGTGCTAACCACTAATCCGTCCTCAGTAGCACTAGAGAAAGTAAAAATCTTCTGGCTGATCAACTTAAACCTACAAAGAACCATTTCTATCCTGATGGGTGTGGTATGTTCCAGGATAATCCCGCCCCCATCCACCAGGCCCGACAGCTCACTGAGCGGTCTGATGAGAATGAAAATGATCTAAAGCATAAGCTATGGATCTCATCCGACTGAACCACTTATAAGGGTATAACTTTCCACCTCCATCTTCAAAAGAGCTGAAGAGATGCTGTATCTTTTGGAAGAATCGTAACCATGGTGCACTGAAGCTGTTCTCGAGCTGTTCTTGTGATGGCCCAACACCACACTAACGCACGTTTGATGTTATTTGGCCCACGTCTGTAGCTAGCATGGGTCGCAGGCGATCGTTCCAGAAACTGGAACACAGTGAGGCAGAATGAAAATGAGTAAAGTACAGAACAGCACCAGCTGGGATATAAGCGCAGTTCAACGAAAATAAAGTCGCAAAACAGATTTGAAATGTCTTAATGTGCGATGCGAATGGAGAACACTACAGCGCACGGCCGAAATATTAGCCCCAGACTTGCGTTGCGTCAAGGGCATAAACACGACATGCTTATCAGGAAGGAAAATAGTACGGCTACACAGCGATTTAAATACTCGCGCACTTTCTTGTTCTTATTGAGTACAGCCATATGCACATCGCTCATCTGTACGTTAATGCACTTATCTAGCCAGCTAGCCCATTAGATACTCTTGGGCTAAATTAGGTTAGCTACCAATTTTAGCCTATCCACCCATCCATCCATCTTCAACCACTTACTCCGTTTTCAGGGTCACGGGGAACCTGGAGCCTATCCCAGGGAGCATCGGGCACAAGGCGGGGTACACCCTGGACAGAGTGCCAGTCCATCGCAGGGCACAATCACATACACACTCACACACCCATTCATAAAGTACGGACACTTTAGACACGCCAGTCATCCTACCATGCATGTCTTTGGACTGGGGGAGGAAACCGGAGCACCCGGAGGAAACCCGGCGGGAACCCCGGGAACCCCGGACCCTGGAGGTGTGAGGCGAACGTGCTAACCACTAAGCCACCCTGCGCCCCAAGTTTAGCCTAGTTAATTAGTTTTCCGGGCAACCAGAGCTCCGGACTGGACAGCTCATGGTGGGGTTTTTCATCCAGTCTTTGCTGCATTAAATGTATCCTTAATCATCATTTTGTCAACATCTGGAATCGCTTCGTCCTGGTCAAGGTCATAGTTCGGAGACTAATGCACCGGATAATCAGACGTATAACGTGCACCATGTTGTTTCAAAGGATAGACATGCACCCTTAACCAAAGTATTTGATGATGTCACTTCCTGACAAGTTATCATAGACCTTTGGCAATCACTTGTGTACTTGTAATCATCAGTTTGTGGTCAGTTTAATTCTCAAGCTATTGTCATAAAAAAAAATATCCCACAATACTTTACGCTTGGCTTCTGTAGAGTGTGCTGTGAAGCTGCAAGTAGCAACCTTTTTGCGCCTACCTAAGCCCAGCTCTTTTGGAAAGATGCCTAGACCATGGCTTCCTCTCTCGGAACAACCATTGTCTTGCGAGACCTTTTTATTTTCCTTCCACACAAAACAGTGCTGCCAGCTATGCATCAGTTCCCTCTGTTTTTGGTAATGATGCACAATCACTACAGGGATCTGGATTTAAAAGGTTTATTTCACAGGTTCATATCTAACAAAATACGACAGCCAAACCATAATTAGCATTCCTCTGCTGTAGTCACCAGTTTATTTTTATTCTATAGCGGCTTGTGAAGCTGAAGTAACGATAGCATCCTTATCAGAGAATGAATCTTGTTAATATGATCTATAACCTAGTCAACACAGCACAGATGGTGCTTGCTAGATAGCTAAAGCGAACGAGCGGTGTTTGTTTACTCGCTGGATTGCGAGGAAATCTTTTTTTAGGTATGTTTTTAAAAAAACAACAGCAGCTGCTTTGTCTTGGTCATTTGGGAAATGTCTGTGCTCCTAAACTTAAAACTATGACTCAGAACTGCTGAGAAATACGACTGTGTCATTCCAGACTTTCAGCTTATTATAGGCACTTAAAAAAAAACCCTTGCATACATTTATGCATCTGATGTACAGTGTAACTGAGTCAGCGGCACTGACACTGGTGTTTCGTAATATCATACTGTAATGACCTGAACAGAGATGTTTGAAGGTCCTCTGATCCTTGAATGCAAATGGTCTTCATTAGGGATGGGCGATATTGACTTAAAACTATATCGCGATATTTCCTGGTGTTTATTGGAATAACGATATCAGTGGCGATATAAATATAGAACCATTCACCACTGTTTTTGGCTACAAGCGACAGCTGCATGCAGTCTCGAGCACCTCAGAAGCACGAACATTGATCTAAAAGTAAAACTGATTTTCTGTGATAAAACCAGTTCCAGATTGTAGAGGTAGCTCCTCGTTTAGCGATAAACTCCTCCTCAGCTTCACGCCTGCCTTCCGCCATGTTTTTGCTCCGCACGAGGTGCGAACGAGTCGCAGACCATCGCACACAGAAATACATCATCAACTAGGCTTTATCGTTATTATCGCGGGAAGACTAATTCTTATTGTGGGGAGACTTTCTACCAGTATATCGCAAACGATAAGATATCACCCATCCCTAGTCTCCATTGGGTGATTAGTCACCGATGCTCTATATATTTTTCCCCATGATTCTTATCTGTATGACATTGCGCTCATCTGATTCACCATTCAACGGTCATGAAGTTGCCTATAAATTGCTGGCTAATGGACGTTTGTACCCAAAAGCCACTGTCACACGTATCGTTTGCATTTTTATTATCTGCCATAGCTTTGTTATTATAAATCGCAAGTGCACGGGTACTTTTGGCTGCATACTCTTAGCTTTATTTATTTATTTATTTATTTATTTTCATTTCGCAGAGGCTTTTAGCCTGAGAAACATGAAAGTGAGGTAGAATCAAAACAATGAGCCGTATTCAGAGGTGGTGACTTCAGTTCAAAAGCTGCACATATTAACACAGGGAAAGTTGCTCATATTCCGAATCTAATTACGCAGCTACTTGAATAGATTTCCAGGGTTCCCCCATTTTATTAAAAGTGACCTGCGTGTAGTCAGTGCCTCGTAGGTTGCCAGATTTATTTGAGTAGAGGCATCCGAGAGGGTTTTCATTCATTTATTTATTTATTTATTTTACCATTATGGCAGGTTTTACTATTGTTTAAGCACCATGTAAAGTTTTAAATGATTGAAAGTGAACTTTTTATGGTTTTTCAAATATTACCTTCCATGTAACTGTGTTATAGAGCTGTTTGTGAATGTAAAACGTAAAAAGTCTGCAAAGTTTCAAAAGTCAAAGCGCAGGACAAACAGTTATCGACTCCCAAAAGAAGGAACCGATTCTGGACAGCTGAAAAGAGTCGTTAGTGATTCCAGACTTACTTCCTGTACAAACCTACGTAGGTTTATAACAAAAAGCCCCGCCTCTGGTCTTCATCGGCTGCTCGCCGACAGCGGTAGACCAATCACAACAGACTGGGACATCTGACCAATCAGAGCAGAGTATGCTCTCTAAAAGGAGGAGTTTACAATGATTCGTTTAGAATGGATCATTTAACGAGTCGTTTGTGACACTGTTGGAAAAAGGTAACGCTGCAGTTTAAAATATGAGCACATTAAAGTGTTTTTGGACCTCGGATGCATGTAAATCTATTGTATGAGACCTTTTAAAATAAAATTAGGCACGTTTCAAAACCATGATAGGTGCGCTTTAAATACGGTAGGCAAATTTGATTTGTAAACATGCTGTAAAAGGGTTTTTTTTTTTGCATACTTGTTTTTGCATGCATTTGCATCAGTTTTAACACGTAATCGCGATACGCATCGTGTATCCAGCGTCCTTTTAACGCGTCGAAATGAATGAATGAATTAGGAGGTGGATTTTTTTTATATGGTGAACACAGATGACTGGAATGATACACTAAAATACATTAGATACATTAAAACTTCCCAGTGCAGTTATAGGAAATATAAGCATCCTTGGAACGCCGATCAGGTTGGTTCATGAAGTTAACACTTTCTCATTGCTGCATGCATGTTAAATACAAGTGAACATAATATCTGGACTCCCTTGTGATAACTTGCCCATCTTAAACGGTATCATCTCTGATCTGCTAGGATGGGAAAGAAATGTATGAGGTTCTCAGTTGCTGTGGATTTGGTAGACGATTGTAGAGGATGAAAGAATGGCTGGATAACTGTAAAGGCTATTATCTTTAATCTGATGATTCGTGCTAAAATGCTGACTCCCTTTGGGACTTCATTCTAGCCTTCGAGTTGCATCAGTTGCAGCACATTTTCAGTCTTTTCCAGCTCATAGGATGGCTGAGTCAGCTAATGGGCTCTACATGGCTGAACTGCTTCAGTACTGGACTAGAACAAAAATACAGACTCTGCACAGGGCGTCAGGAACATATTCGAATGCTTCTTGTTGTGCGGTTTTGGGATTTGCAGATTGATTCTATCCAAATGATAAACTCATTAGCTAGCTCACCGGGTAAGCTCTCATGTGCTGCCTAGAATCATGTTTTGGTTGCCCATAAACCTCATTAGCCAGACTAAAAAGTAGTCTCTATTGTATTTGAACTCCAGTATGACAAGTTAGTTAGATATTTAAGTGTGTTATAGGACCAGTACTATATTGCTGTAGTCAGTAACCTCACCTAAAAATGGCTCTGATACGGGAATTCTGACTCTGACAGTTCCTCAACCTCAGCTACATCATTCGAGTCCCTAATTAGTCTCGAGAGATGTTGATCCCGCTCATACAGATATTATTTTTGTTTGTAAATGCCCATGAATATCCTAATAAATTTGGTTGTTTCCGTTTCTCAAAATGTAAACAAACTAGTAGCCTGTTCATGTCGAACACAGTGTTTCATTGTCCAGCGGAAAAAGGGAAAAAACTCCCACTTGCACAAGTTTTTCTTGCGTCCCATAGGGTCCCAGTCCCGATACACACCAACAGTCTCAACCCGATGCACCGCGAACCTTTCTGCTAAAAAACATCCATCCATCCATTTTCTGTCCGGCTTATCCTACACAGGGTCTTGGGGAGGCTGGAGCCTATCCCAGGGGACCCGGGGCACAAGGTCGGGGACACCATGGACGTGACGCCGATCCCTCTCAGGACACAATCGCACACACACTCACACACCCATTCGCGCACTACGGACAATTTGGAAATGTCAGTCAGCCTATAGCGCATGTGTCTGAACTGGGGGAGGAAATCGGCGTACCCAGAGGAAACCCCGAAGCGCGGGGAGAACACGCACACCAACCCCGGAGGTGCGAGGGAAACGTGCAAACTAAACAACAAAAAAAACAAATAGTGCACAAACTATTAATATCTGTATTTGTATTGGTTAGAATATATTATTTGTTCATTCACAATCACAGTAAACAGCTCCAGCTGAATCATGTTCGTAACTTGCACGAAGGGATTTATTTATGATTTAATGTCCATTTTCTCCGAATTCTCAGATTTTTCCTCAGCCATGTGGTGGTGTTTTTTGTCATGTTGGTATTGAAGTTAGTTATTTATTTATTTATTTATTTATTTATTTATTATTGCACTGTTTGATGCTGCTGAAATCAGGCTGGCTGAGGTTTTTTTTTTTTTTTTTTTTTTTTTAAAAAGCACAATACTGTAAAAACGCACACATACAGCATAAAGAAACTCAGGATTAAAGAGGCGGAGATATTACCATGCCAAAGCTAACATAATCTCTTTGTCAGTGCTGAAAAGCTGACCTTAATCTCACTAAAGCATTCATTTGGCTTTAAGTAATAATCGAAGCTCAATACAAGAGCGCGCGCTCTCTCGCTCTCTCTCTCTCTCTCTCTCTCTCTCACACACACACACACACACACACACACACATATGCATGCCTATTTTTTTCCCTGATGAGCCCCAAACAGTGGTCTTTGATTTATAGATTATAGACAGACAGACATATTCGTTAGTCATTGTAGCAGCCCAAGTCAGGAATCATTTAGCTAGAGATCTACAGGTTTGCCATCTTGTTAAAGCAAAGCTATCCCGTAAATTATTTAGTGAAACCGGATATTTTCAGCTTCTCCAGTGTTCTGGATCTTTTCTAAACACGACACATTTTCCAGCATTTTCCTTTTTTAGTCGTGATGCATTCGGCGCGCTCCACGCCGCTCCACAGACACGGCGATCTCTGCACGATCCCCACCTCAGTTTTCAACACGCGTCAAGTAACGAGAGCCGCTTTCACTGCAGCAGTTCTACATATCCCGGCGATATTCTACAGGCTGCACTTCCAGTCGAATTGTTTTTATTTTTTTTTACCCACGAGCAGCCTAATCACAGCGCGAAGCCTTGTGATAACGGCGCAGCTTCACTTGCAGGCAGCCTGACCCGAATCTGATCCAGCACCACCTCACACTTTTACACTTCCCAACCTCGACGGGGCTGCCTCCAGCAGACCTGATATACATATCCCATAATACAGTGCATGCATAATGAATTCTGCATTATTAGTGCATTTGTGGAATTAGCTACAGCAGCGTGCAAATGTTTGCATCCCCTCAGGACAAAATGAAGAAGATCAAGTTTGTTGGTGTCCACAAAAGAGAAAAAAGGCACAAATATTCCGCCAGGTGTTTGCATATTATCAGAGTGACGTCAGTTTAAAGGCTTACATCGTCCTTTCAGAATACCATACGAGTAAGGAACGCAACTACAATATCGACCTGAACTGTTTTACTGTTGAAGACTTTTGTATAGATTTCTGTTAAATCAGTGGTCACCAACCCTGTTCCTGGAGATCTACCAACCTGAAGACTTGAGCTCCACCCACAATCGTGCCCACCTGACCATCTAATCATTGCCTTAGGAAGATCTTGATCCACTAAAACAGGTGTGTTAGATGTTGGTTGGAGATGAAACCTGCAGGAAGGAAGATCTGAAGGAATGCATTTCCCCATCATTATTGTTCATATTGTTATTGTTCATAACTCACACAAAAGTCTTCAGCAGTAAAAAAAAACAAAAACAGTGTGAAATATGTAAATATTTTATTTGTAATACTGAACTTCAGTATTGACCTGCATTAATAAGCACCGCATGACTGTTCGACTGCTAACGGAATTAATGCACTGTCCATTTTGCCATTGTTATTGTTTTCCAGCAAATAATTAACCAGTAAATACCAAATGACGCATTGATTAAAAGCAAGGGTGGGCTCTGACTTTTACACGGTACTGAAGGTTCCCTTGCGTTCTACACCATACTACACCATTAACATATGAATTAGATGATGCTTTTATTTAATGTGTAGAACAAGACATTAGCACTGAAAAGTAGGAAAATGTAAAACAACAATTTTTTTTTTAAAAATGTTAAACATTAGAAAAACATGATCAGATCAACTGTTTGTTGTTATTATTATTATTATTATTATTATTTTAAAAAGACAATTATTTTTATTCAAAAAATGTCTAAAAAGACATCATGATACCAGCACTGTCTCGGAAAAGTGTATTGCGATAGAATCTACCATGATAGTGATATAATATCATCAATCCCTCAGCCCCAGTTTACACCTCAGCTAGCCTTATAGACCCTGGCTGTTGAAACTAAAACCCATAAAGGTTATGCTTTGTTTATGCTAGGGATGTCACGAGAACCGATACTTCGGTACCAAGTCGGTACCAACGTTCTTAAAACGTGACGGTACTTGTTTTTCTGCACTAGCATTGGAACGGTCTAATGGCGGTACCGAGGTTGCAATTCTTCTGGACCTGAGGAAAGCTAGTATCGGTTTCTGGTGTGCAACCCATGCTGTCGTTCATTTCAAACAAAGCGAGGAAACACCTGGAATTTGGTGAAGCACCTGAAAGACGCTCCTATATTGTGTTTGTTTGAGGCAGCTGCATTGTTTCTGTGAAACCAGCTAACGTTACGCTCCATGTAATGTTAGCGATAGCCGGTTATTTGTTAGCGACGCTAACACGTCGCGCGTTTAGGAGTGCACCGCCACTCATTGTCAGACAGTGTTTGATAACTAAAATACCCCCCCCCTCGCTCTCTTTGCCAGTATCAGCCAGAGGAGGATGTCCTCCGGGAGAGTTTTTAATTTTATTTTTCTATCGTATCGACTTTGGTATCGAGTATCGTGTACTTTTGGTGGTATCGGTACCAACTACTAGATTTTTGGTATCGTGACATCCCCGGTTTATGTCACCACTTGTGACTAGCGCCATGAGCTCTGAGCAGATGAGACACATCTATTGTTTTTTAATATGAGAATGTGAGACATTTGGGACACCCTGCATGACATTACCTTCATTTATCATTGTGTTCTGTGAGCTGGAGACAGTTGAGTTTGACCTAACACAATCTGATCATTATTTGGTTTCTTCCAGAGGTGGTCCCGAGGCCTCACGAAGGTCCGGGTGAAATGGGGAAGCCGGTGGTGATTCCCAAAGAGCAGCAGGAGAAGATGAAGGAGATGTTTAAGATCAACCAGTTCAACCTGATGGCCAGCGAGATGATCGCACTAAACCGTTCACTGCCTGATGTTCGGCTTGAAGGGTACGTGAGCGTGTGTGTGTGCGTGAGAGATGGAGAGTGAGTGTGAGTGTATAGCACCAGTGATGTATTGATCGTATTGGCACTTTTGTGTCAAGCTGTGTGAGCATGAACCATGACTTCAGCCTGATGGGGCTCTGTATTGTCTGAGGCTTCTAGCATGATTGAAGTTGTGTGTGTGTCCATGTGGATCGGCGTCTGTGAGTGAGCAAGCATGTTTTTATATCTTGGTGAGCACAAAATGTCCCCACAGTGATTGGAAAATGTGATAGTTTTGGCCTTGTGGTTATTTGGCTGGTCCCCACAAGTATTATAGTGCAAAATGTTCAAAAAAAAAAACAAAAACCAACAACAACAATGAAAAGAACCAAAATGTTTCTTTTTGGTTACTGAGGTTATGGTTAGGGTTAGCTTTAGGTATAGTGTGGAATTAATTAGCTGCATTAATAATTATGCCGGCAGAAGGTCCTCATAAGGAGAATAAGACACAAGGTTTGTGTGGGTGTGTGTGTAGCAGGCATAGCAAGCGGAATGCAAACACTGATCCATGAAATGTGTTTACTTTTTCTCCCACTACTTAATAACCAGACAGCTTTTCCTACCCTTCCACCTCGTTCGGGGGGAGGAGGAGGGAGACCTCCAATAGAATTGACACATTCAATTAAAAGATAAGAGTGTGCCAATTACAAAGTTACAGCCTTCGCTTACCATCAAACTTCTTCTCTCTCTGCTTCCGTCTCTCTCTGGCAGACAGATAAACCAGTGATAAAAACATTGTGTGCCTGTTTAGATCCACTCGGGTAAAATGCAGAGCGTAGGTGTGAATCTGACATGGCCTTTATTTCATTGTGAACCTTCTGGCCTGGTTTTGGCTGCAATGAACGCCAGTTTGGCTGAAGTGCCGCCTCTGTGCCTAACGTGCCAACCATCAATCAGTTCAGATCTCTCAGAAGCAAAGCCAACCTGTTGGCATAGGTTAGTCTGTGTGTGTGTGTGTGTGTGTGTGTGTGTGTGTGTGTGTGTTGTTGTAAGTTTCTCCCTGGCATCTGTATGCGTGCGTGCGTGCGTGTGTGCGTGCATGCGTGTGTGTGTGTGTGAGTGATGTTGTAGGTTTCTCCCTGGAATCCGTGGGGGTGTGTGTGTGTGTGTGTGTGTGCGCGTGCGTCTGTGTGACTTGGGCTTGGCACAACTCCCGGCCGTGGATTTTGACTGATATTTAAACATGGCTGACCTGCATGCAGGTGGTAAATACTGCCTTTGAGCACAGCTGAGTAGAAAAGGTCAAGCGATTGCGTTTGCTTATGTAAAGCAGAGGTGACAACATCTCCGGTTTAGCCGTAGCATTTATGAAATTTGACTCCTTGCTACAGGGATACGGGAGACACCTGAAAAAAAGATGTTTTTCTGCTAAAGCAGCCAAACAAATTTGAATAAGAATGACCTGGTGGAAAATCCAGTTCAGTGCAGGACATGAAAGATGCATTTAGTACTTTCACTTCTCGCTGAACTTTGACATGTGAGTTTTAGGGATGTCACGATACAAAAAATCTAGTAGTCAGTACCGATACCACCAAAAGTACACAGTACTCAATACCAAACTCGATAAAAAAAATAAATAAAATTTTAGTTATCAAACACTCCTAAACGGTGCACTCCTAAACACGTGTGTGCACACACGCACACACCTATACTTTGAATGCAAGCATTAGTTTAAATTCACTGATCTGGTGGCAGGCCAAAAAGATTTATTAAAAGCATGAACATGTGAATAATTATTAGTGACATGAGGCTACATTTAGCTGACAGGACACGGGCTGAATGGCGATGCACGGTGGTCCATTCGGAGGAAGTTTATAACACTGCAATGTGTTAGCGTCGTTAACACATAACCGGCTATCGCTAACATTACATGGAGCATAACGTTAACTGGTTTCACGGCAACAATGCAGCTGCCTCAAAAAAACACAATATAGGAGCGTCTTTCAGGTGCTTCGCCAAATTCCAGGTGTTTCCTCGCTTTGTTTGAAATGAACGACAGCATGGGTTGCACACCGAAAACCGATACTAGCTTTCCTCTCTTTTCCTCTCAACGAGTCGGGGCGGAGCTAAACTTGTTAAGTTAAGCTAATCTACTGTAGTTTTTCCCCGTGTGCTTGTAGGTGTTCCTCTTCTTCTTCACCACTTGTGGACCGACTAAAACACTTGCGCGTATTTGCTGCCCCCATCAGGTCCGGAAGAATCGCATCCTCGGTACCTCCATTAGAACCGGTTCAAACGCTAGTGCAGAAAAACGTCTGGGTTACGCATGTAACCCTGTTCCCCGAGACGGGAACGAGACGTTGCGTTTAGCATAACACTATGGGGGGAAGTGCCTCTCGCACGTGACCGGTATCCGAAGCTTGTGTAAAGTCATGCCTATTTATAGGCCTGACATGATCAGGTGACGTGGAAATTAAGCGCATCGCGTCATATAAATATGGCACCTGTGAACCGCGCCATCAGCCTCTATTATCTGAAGCAAAGATGCAATTCACAGGCCTGCCCTGGTATGACAAAGCTCTCTCAGGGAACAGGGTTACATGCGTAACCCAGACGTTCCCTTTCAAATGGAACATCGACGTTGCGTTTAGCATAACACTATGGGAACGAGAATACCCACTCCGTCATACCCAAATTCCAGGGTGGAATGAACATCCAGGCTGTAATAATGAATGAATGTTTGTGGCGTAGACCACCCTGCAGCAGGACACACATCCTGTAAGGATACCCCTTTGGACAAAGCCTTCGCGGAGGCGACCGCCCTAGTGGAATGAGCCCTTATGCCCAGAGGCATAGAAACACACAATCCACCACGTATATGCTGATCTACCCCATCTACCCGTATACGCCAATCCACCCCATCCACATGCATACGCTCATCCACCCAGTATATGCCGATCCATCCCGTCCATCCGCACATACCGATCGACCCGCACAAGCCGATCCACCCCCTCCACCCGCTTAAGCCAATACAGCCCGATCGACCCGCACACGCCGATCCACCCCGTCCACCCGCACACGCCGATCCACCCCGTCCACCCGCACACGCCGATCCACCCCGTCCACCCACATATGCCGAGCCACACGATCCCCCCCGTATACACCGAGCCACACGATCCACCCGCACACGCTAATCCATCCCGTCCATCCGCATAGGCCGAGCCACACCGATCCATCCCGTCCACCCACATACACCGTTTACCCTGTCCACCCCTTATACACCAATCCACCCACACACGCCGATCCACCCTGTCCACACGCATTCGCCGATGCACCCACATACGCAGATCCACCCCGTCCACCCCGTATACGCCGATCCACCCCGTCCACCCACATACACCAAGCCAGCCAGGCCACCCATATACACCGAGCCAACCCGGCCACCCATATACACCAGGGTTTGTGTTTTAGACGATTTTATTGTTAACAATGTTGGCACCTCTGGTATAGGGCAAGGATGTTTTGGTGTGTGGATTTGTGTTTTGTGGGAATATAAGGAGTGGCACAAAAATGTTTTGAGCCCCATATCCACATGCCCCATATCCCCATATCCATATCACTTCCCCCAACAGGTGAAATACTGTTGTAGTGGGAATGTGGGAAACGGGAGCTTTTTCTGACTGCCATTTTGTGATTGTCCTGATTTGTTGTTTAATTCCAGCTCCAACACTTCCGAAATACACATTGTGTTAATCGAGCAGTTTTTTACATTGCTATTTGCTTCAGTCACTCTTTAAAATAGAACAGTACAAACACAGCATTCTTGTGTGCAAGACATAGAACTGCATAGAACCTCTCTACATCTGACACCATGTGTGTCTGTGTGACCATGCAAAGTGTCTTAGCCTACACTGTAGGATTGGAATAATGCTGTGTCCCAGCGATCGCAAAAGCCTTCCTGATTGTAATTGTTAAATTAAAGCCTTCCTGATTGCAATTATTTAATTATTATCTTCCCATATTGTCCAGTGGTATGTCTAGAATCTCAACATCTCAAATTGACTCTCAGTCAAGTTGAGGCCATGCCATTCAAAACTGGAAATATTAAATAACGTTCAATATTTGTGTCTCAGCGTCTGTAGTGCGGCGGATCGGCAGTTTGTGTGATATAATAATCCTGTCTGTATCTGAATGCCATGCATAAAAGACGTTAGCTGAACAGACGTTAATGTTTACAGAAGTTGTGACAAGCCATGGCGGCTAGCTAATGAAAGTCCCCATGGAATGGCTTTTTAGCTGTGATTTCATTCCATATGATAACACATTTTCTTCTGAAACAGGAAGGCAGAGTGACGGCGTGTTGATGTGTTCGACATACTTGCACATCAGCGAATAGCTTTTCAAATAAGCCACGCCCCCACTGAATCTAAACAGTAGCCTAACTTAACAGAAGCTAAACATGGAGAACTGCAAAGAGAGTAATGAGAATCTTTACTGACTCTTATGGAGAAGCAGTGATTGTGTACAAAGATGGAATCGCATGTTTCTGAGAGCACTTAAGTTCTGCGAGGACTGAGCCTCGAGACATGCTCACTTCCTTTCTCCTCGCTCGCGAGTCAAGTGAATTAACGTAAAGGAGTAAAGACGTGAAAAGTTGTTTTGAATGTCACCTTTGATAGCAGTTTGCTATTATTATTGATGGTATCATAATTCTTTTTTTTCCCTGCAAAATGCATACATAACGGCCATGTTTGTTTTGTTCTTAAGATATATTTGTTTGCAAGAAATTCAGAAGTCATATGTCTGTATTAATGTAGATAAAGCATAAGAGAAGGTGTCACGAACAGGGATGTGTATATATGTGTGTGTGTTTGATTTTCTCTTTGTGACTCCTAGTGACGTACGTTAAGCTTAATTACGACATGGTTTGTCTCAGATTTATTCACCCGATTTTGTTTGCTCAAATGTTCATCCATTTTAGCCGATCAGAGAGAGAAAAGCGACAGGTAAGATGGCCCCTAATATGCTCATCCTTGAGAAATGGGGAACAAGTTGTTTTGTATGTGTGCAGTCTAGACTTCACAGACAAAGTGCTCGAGGCTTCATTTTCCTCACAATTTGACTCCGCTGGATGGCCTCGAAAGTCGCGACTATGGAAACAAGTTTGCCATGACAACAAGGTCACAAGGGCTTTGCTTGCCAAGAGAGACATGGACTGTTTTTGAAAATTGGTTTAATTATCTTTCCCATGGCACACACCTCATAGGTGAGGTAAGTCTGTAGGTGTACTCCCTGGTGTCCCGAAAGTTTCCCCTCCATATATATATAACATCATAATAAGTTCCACCATCTTAGTAGAAATCACATGACAATTATACATCAGCGTTTTGGAAGGGCTTCATTTTCCCTCATCCAGGCTGGGCTGATTCCAATAGCTGTACTGTAGTTGAAGATGGTTGAAAATGCCATTTTAGGCAATGCGGATCGGTTTTGAAGTGTACCTGTGTTAGTGTGGACTAGCCCAGGTTTGTTCCTAGCAAATGTTCCGTGTGTGGGAATACACACTGAGTTTTGTGAAGCGCATGCAGGTCACGACAGGAGTTTGGCAGTAGTCCTGCATCTCATAAATCTACTTTGTGTTTGCTAGAAGTCTTTGGACCTTTTATTTTTGACTATGACATTGTTAATTCTCTGAGCTGATTTGCTTAGCTTTAGTCTTGGCCTTTTTGATGGAAAGATGTGAATAATTTGCTTGCACCGCGTTTACAAATCCAAGCAAATCCAAGGGCGTGTAATAATGGCTGCTAGTGTTGCTGCTTGTTGAAGGCGTGTACTGTCCACTGGTTTTTGTAGTTCCAGTGAGAAAAGTATTATTAAATCATTCACTAATCAGTGTGAAAATTGGCTTTTTTTTTTTAACAAGATACTAACTGTACTAGCTGCATACACTCACCAGATGCTGAGTGATCACTGCTGCTTCCTTCCAAGCTTTATGCATTTAATTTAATGTTGTATATGATGATATAAGGCGGGTTCATCTATGGTTTAATCTTATCCTGTCATATATATATATATATATAGTGATCACTGTATATATATGTATATATATATGTATATATATATATATATATATATATATATATATATATATATATATATATGTGTGTGTATATATATATATATATATATGTATATATATATATATATATATATATATATATGTATATATATATATATATACACACACACACATATATATATATATATATATATATATATATATATATATATATATATATATATATATATAAAACCTTACAGTAGATGATGATAAGTTTTTCTTCCATTTTTGTATGTCAAATAGCAAAAGGGAACAGCCATTGTTTTATGCTAGTTTTCATTTAAAAAACTCACTCTAGACTTTGATAGCTGTATTTGTAGATTGTGTATTTGGGATTGGAAATATTTTTTAATAACGAGCAGCCATTCACCCGAGCAGTAAAAGGTAACTGAGCTAATAAAAGGTTTTTGTTTGTTTGTTTGTTTGTTTTTACATCTTTCTTTCGCAATTGTATATTTTTTTGCCCCTCAGCATTATGGATGGTTTATTGTTTTGTTCCATGGCTGAGTTGTTTTATTAATTAGTTGGTTGGTTAGTTTAATTGTTGGTTGGTTTGTTTGTTCATTGGTTGTTTGTTGTTGGTTTGGTTTGCTTGTCTGTTGATTGGTTGGTTTGATAATTGGTTGGGTGGTTTTATTTGCTGGTTGGTTTTGTTTCTTTGTTTGTTCTGTGGTTGGTTTGTTGGTTTTGTTTATTTGTTGTTTGGTTGGTTGGTTTTGTTTCTTTGTTTGTTGGTTTGTTCTGTGGTTGGTTAGTTGGTTGATTTTTTTGGCTTGATGGTAGGTTAGTTTGTTTATTGGTTGGTTGTTTTTCTGGTTGGTTTGTTCATTGGTTAGTTGATTGTTTTGTTCTTTGGTTGGTTGTTTTGTTCATGGGTTTGTTTGTCTTGATCGTTTGTTGGTTCATTTGTGTATTGGTTGTTTGCTTCTTTTGTTGGTTTTATCTGCTAAAGTAAGAATGTCACAAAGCTACTTATACACACATTTCAGTTTTTTTTAAAGAATGGTAGGAAGCTAGCCTGTTTACATATCTTACTAACATCATACATTTTTGGTCATCAGTTTGTGTTCTCATATTTACCCATCTTATGCAGTTTCCCTTTGCTCATCCGTTTCACTGTTTATCTGTTATCACTATAGCAATACCAACAATGAAAGGAAATGATAAAGTAGTCCCATTTGAGGACAAAACTGATAAAATATGACCGAGTATATCCAGTTTTTCAAAAACTTTTACATTTTTGCTGTAACTTTGAAGATTAATCGTTGCCAGGAATGACTGTCATCTTGGAGAAGAGCCAACACACTGCATCCTGACTAATCCAGCCGCAGAGAGCGAGTCTGATAGCTTTGCTTTCTGAATCCATCATCGAAACTGTGATTTGATTGGTTGGTTCTTTGCTCTTCTTTGTGTATTTGCTGTTTGAATGATGATTGTATAGTATAATGTTATCATTATGAATGTAATGTCATATTCTGAAGGACAGTGACCGAGTGAAGCAGCTGTGCTTATTTGTTTAGTCGACATGATGAGATGTGCTATACTCTGTCTGACATATAGGCTTTATTGTGACTGTGACATGGGGTGTGTGTGTGTGTGTGTGTGTGTGTATGTGTGTGTGTGTGTGAGGGAGAGACATGCCGTTTGGAGATATATGAAGAGATGAGTGGACAAAAGACGTCACACTAGTGTGGTGTGTGTTTGCACTTTCCAGCCCCATTATTCTTGCTGTGGTGCAGGATGATGTCACTTGTCTCTTATAGATTCTCGATACACAGATGTAAACAAAGCAGACGTCTGACTCAGCGTGAAGCAACATGCTGTTTATCAGGGAGACTTAATTATATGACAGTTCAGTAATTATCTCCGTCGCGGTTCACCACAGAGCACACGTATGCACGAGCTAATTTTATTTACACTTAGTTCCAACTTCTGGTATTTTTTCACTGTAATGACGTAACATTCAAACACCACGTGTTACGTATATATCTGGCCACAGCCTTTTCTTTTCTCCTCTCGGCGCTACAGGCCATATTATCATTAACCGTCAGTAGATGATAGAACGATGGCAAATTAGACACGATCTCACAAACCTACCTCACATATTCTTCGAGCCTGTCGTAAGCAGGAGAGTTATATCACGTTCTATGGATATATGTCAGTCACCCACACACACTGATTATTCCGCCTAGTAAAAATTGTTCTGCTGACAGTCAGGGCATGCCTCGGCCAAAGTATGTAGTGCTGCAGATGAAGTTTTCTCCTCACAGAGTACTTCATCATCAAACTCATCATGAATGTTTTTTAATCGGTTTATGTGGAGCTTCCACCACACACGTTCTTCCTCTAGAAATGATCATGCATTATAATGCACTTCCGCTACATACAAAATGACCAGCACCCTCTGACCAGGCGTTTCTCACGGTGAGTCACTGTGCATTTAATTCTACAACCAAATGCATGCTTTATACTGGATTCAGACTTTTAGACCAATGTACAGTCTCTTATACGTTCTAGGATCCCCCCAAAAAAGAGCCGTGTTTCAGTCTTCGATATGTTCGATATGTTCGATGTGTTCGATATGTTCTCCTGTGTGATCTGCCACGAGGAAATTGCAGGAGTGTGTGCTTTTGTTGTGCGTCTGTGCGATTTTAATTCTTTATTAATGCATCAGAAGTAATTCAGGGTTTTTTTTTGTATCATCAAATCTGTTTAGTATTAGCTTAGAACCTCAGGCTGTTAATGGCCAACTGTAGCTCAGAGCACAGCATCTCTCTCTCTCTCTCTCTCCCTCTCTCTCTCTCTCTCTCTCTCTCTCTCTCTCACACTCTCTCTCTCTCTCTCTCTCTCTCACACGCTCTCTCATGCGCATTTTCTCTCTGGCTGCCACTATATAAGGTTTCCTGCTTTGGTTGGAATCAATCACTGTTTCTGCAAATTACACATCAAACTCCATGCTGTGGGTGTGTGTGTGTGAGAGAGAGAGAGAGAGAGAGAGAGAGAGAGAGAAACATTACAGGAGATTGGATATCAAAGATCAAAGCAATAGGATAATTCCAGTCAGGAAGTGAGAGAGTGGAGAGCAAGGAAGACGAGGATGGTCAGAACAAGGAAGAAGAGGATGGACAGGGAGAGGAAGAGGAGTATGGTCAGAGCGAGGAAGAGGAGGGCGGACAGGGCGAGGAGGACGGACAGGGCGAGGAAGAGGAGGGCGGACAGGGCGAGGAGGACGGACAGGGCGAGCGAGGAAGAGGAGGGCGGACAGGGCGAGGAGGAGGAGGACGGACAGGGCGAGGAAGAGGAGGGCGGAGAGGAGGAGGAGGACGGACAGGGCGAGGAAGAGGAGTATGGTCAGGGCGAGGAAGAGGAGGACAGACAGGGCGAGGAAGAGGAGTATGGTCAGGGCGAGGAAGAGGAGTATGGTCAGGGCGAGGAAGAGGAGTATGGTCAGAGCGAGGAAGAGGAGGACGGACAGGGCGAGGAGGAGGAGGACGGACAGGGCGAGGAGGAGGAGGACGGACAGGGCGAGGAGGTGGAGGACGGACAGGGCGAGGAAGAGGAGGGCGGACAGGGAGAGGAAGAGGAGGGCGGACAGGGCGAGGAAGAGGAGGGCGGACAGGGCGAGGAAGAGGAGGGCGGACAGGGCGAGGAGGAGGAGGACGGACAGGGCGAGGAAGAGGAGGGCGGACAGGGCGAGGAGGAGGAGGGCGGACAGGGCGAGGAGGAGCAGGACGGACAGGGCGAGGAGGAGGAGGACGGACAGGGCGAGGAGGAGGAGGACGGACAGGGCGAGGAAGAGGAGGGCGGACAGGGCGAGGAGGAGGAGGACGGACAGGGCGAGGAAGAGGAGGGCGGACAGGGCGAGGAGGAGCAGGACGGACAGGGCGAGGAAGAGGAGTGTGGACAGGGCGAGGAAGAGGAGGGCGGACAGGGCGAGGAGGAGGAGGGCGGACAGGGCGAGGAAGAGGAGTATGGACAGGGCGAGGAGGAGGAGGGCGGACAGGGCGAGGAGGAGGAGGGCGGACAGGGCGAGGAAGAGGAGGACGGACAGGGCGAGGAAGAGGAGTATGGTCAGGGCGAGGAGGAGGAGTATGGTCAGGGCGAGGAGGAGGAGGGCGGACAGGGCGAGAAAGAGGAGGACGGACAGGGCGAGGAAGAGGAGTATGGTCAGGGCGAGGAGGAGGAGTATGGTCAGGGCGAGGAGGAGGAGTATGGTCAGGGCGAGGAGGAGGAGGGCGGACAGGGCGAGAAAGAGGAGTATGGACAGGGCGAGAAAGAGGAGTATGGACAGGGCGAGAAAGAGGAGGACGGACAGGGCGAGGAAGAGGAGGACAGACAGGGCGAGGAAGAGGAGTATGGTCAGGGCGAGGAGGAGGAGTATGGTCAGGGCGAGGAAGAGGAGGGCGGACAGGGCGAGGAAGAGGAGGGCGGACAGGGCGAGGAAGAGGAGGGCGGACAGGGCGAGGAAGAGGAGGGCGGACATGGCGAGGAGGAGGAGGGCGGACAGGGCGAGGAGGAGGAGTATGGACAGGGCGAGGAGGAGGAGGGCGGACAGGGCGAGGAGGAGGAGTATGGACAGGGCGAGGAGGAGGAGGGCGGACAGGGCGAGCAGGAGGAGGACAGACAGGGCGAGGAGGAGGAGTATGGTCAGGGCGAGGAGGAGGAGGGCGGACAGGGCGAGCAGGAGGAGGACAGACAGGGCGAGGAGGAGGAGTATGGTCAGGGCGAGGAGGAGGAGGGCGGACAGGGCGAGCAGGAGGAGGACAGACAGGGCGAGGAGGAGGAGTATGGACAGGGCGAGGAGGAGGAGGACAGACAGGGCGAGGAAGAGGAGTATGGACAGGGCGAGGAAGAGGAGAAGAGAAAGTCACAGCGTCAGTGTTTTTCCCTCATTTTCTGAATCTTCCTCTTCTTGTGTCCCTTGAAGAGTCAGTGGTCAGATTGATGGAGAAATGCATTATTGTAGGATTTTATTCTACATTTAAAACGAGCTGAATTAGGATTTATGGTCAGTGCAGCTCTGAAGAGCAAATTACTGCACTGCAGAAACATGTGACCTGTCTCACTCTCTCCTCTCACTCACACACTCACTCACAGAAAGACAGACAGACAGACACAGACGCACATGAACAAAGAGACAGACAGATACACAGACAGGCACTCACAGACAGAGAGACAGACAGGAACACAGACAGAGATGCACACTAGGGATGCCATGAGAACCGATACTTCGGTACCAACATTCTTACTTGTTTTTCTGGAGTACTGTTTGTACCGATTCTAATGGAGGTGCCGATGTTAATTCTTCCGGACCTGATGGGGGCAGCAAATACGCGCAAGTGTTTTAGTCGGTCCACAGGTGATAAAGAAGAACAACAACAACTACAAGCACACGGGGAAAAACTACAGAAGTTTAGCTCCGCCCCGACTCGTTGAGAGGGAAGGTGGTATGGAATATGGAAATACTTCGCATTCGAGGCGGATGACAACAAACATATAATTGATGCTCTGAAGCCGGTGTGCAACCCATGCTGTCGTTCATTTCAAACAAAGCGAGGAAACACCTGGAATTTGGCGAAGCACCTGAAAGACGCTCCTATATTGTGTTTTTTTGAGGCAGCTGCATTGTTGCCGTGAAACCAGCTAACGTCATGCTCCATGTAATGTTAGCGATAGCCGGTTATGTGTTAACGACGCTAACACATTGCAGTGTTATAAACTTCCTCCGAATGGACCACCGTGCATCGCCATTCAGCCCGTGTCCTGTCAGCTAAATGTAGCCTCATGTCACTAATAATTATTCACATGTTCATGCTTTTAATAAATCTTTTTAAACTAATGCTTGCATTCAGAGTACAAGGAGTGTGTGTGTGTGTGTGTGTGTGTGTGTGTGTGTGTGTGTGTGTGTTTGTGTGTGTGTGCATGTGCGTTTGGAGTGTACCTTAGCACTTCACTGTTTTATTAGTCACAGTCAGACAGTGTTTGATAACTAAAATATCTCTCTCTCTCTCTCTCTCTCTCTCTCTCTCTCTCTCTCGCTTTCTGTCTCTCTATCAGCCAGAGGAGGATGTCCTCCAGGAGAGTTTTAAATGTTATTTTTTTTAATGTTATTTTTAAACCACACCATGGTATCGACTTTGGTATCGAGTATCGTGTACTTTTGGTGGTATCTGTACCGACTACTAGATTTTTGGTATCGTGACATCTCTAATACACACAGGCACACAGACAGGCACCCATAAAGAGAGACAGACAGGCACACAGACTAAGAGACAGAAAGGTACACAGACAGAGAGACAGGCAGGCACACAGACAGAGAGAGATAGACAGGCACACACAGACTCACAGACAGACAGACAGACAGACAGACAGGCACTCACCAGACAGAGAGACAGACAGGCACTCACTCACAGACAGAGAGAGGGACAGACAGGAGCAGACACACATACGTGCGCACACACGCATACGCACACAAGTGACATCATACTGCACCACAGCAAAAATAATGGGGCTGGAAAGAGCAAACACACACACACACACACACACACACACACACACACACACACACACAGAGCTATAGAGACGGATGCAGACAGGTGGACGTACAGATAGGAAGACATATATACAGATCACACACACTACGCTTGTGAAAACACACAGACACACACAGCAGAGTACATGCACATACACACACACACACACACATTAATATCTTATTGAAGAGTGGTTGCAGATCAGGAGACATTTTAGAATCTGTGTGTGTGTGTGAGAGAGAGAGAGAGAGAGAGAGAGATATTTAAGGCTATAGGAAATGAAAGTTCCATTCTTGGCCTGTTAGGAGACGATGGCTAAATCTCGGAGCTGCAGTTTAATCAGGCAGGTAACGAGAGGCCGACCAATCAGACGCCTCGGCTACTAATTACACTGCTGTGAGGGACCGAGGAGTGACATCAGGTTAATGATTTTAACTGGAACTCTGTGTGTGTGTGTGTGTGTGTGTGTGTGTGTGTGTGTGTGTGTGTGTTCTAAGACTGACAATAGGCTAATGAGTTTGAGGAGGATGGGGCAGTGAGGGGACAGTGTGATGGGACATGATGGACTACAACATCACCATTCCAGTTAATGAGAGAGAGAGAGAGAGAGAGAGGGAGAGGGAAGGAGAGAGAGGGAGGGAGAGGGAAGGAGAGAGAGGGAGAGAGAGGGAGAGGGAGAGAGAGGGAGAGGGAAGGAGAGAGAGGGAGAGAGAGGGAGAGAGAGGGAGAGGGAAGGAGAGAGAGGGAGAGGGAAGGAGAGAGAGGGAGAGAGAGGGAGAGAGAGGGAGAGGGAAAGAGAGAGAGGGAGAGAGAGGGAGAGGGAAGGAGAGAGAGGGAGGGAGAGGGAGGGAGAGGGAAGGAGAGAGAGGGAAAGAGAGGGAGAGGGAAGGAGAGAGAGGGAGAGGGAAGGAGAGAGGGAGAGAGAGAGGGAGAGGGAAGGAGAGAGGGAGAGAGAAGGAGAGAGAGGGAGAGGGAAGGAGGGAGAGGGAAGGAGAGAGGGAGAGGGAAGGAGAGAGAGGGAGAGGGAAGGAGGGAGAGGGAGAGGGAAGGAGAGGGAAGGAGAGAGGGAAGGAGAGAGGGAGAGAGAGAGGGAGAGGGAAGGAGAGAGGGAGAGAGAAGGAGAGAGAGGGAGAGGGAAGGAGGGAGAGGGAAGGAGAGAGAGAGAGGGAAGGAGAGAGAGGGAAAGAGGGGGAGAGGGAAGGAGAGAGAGGGAGAGGGAAGGAGAGAGGGAGAGAGAGAGGGAGAGAAGGAGGGAGAGGGAGAGGGAAGGAGAGAGAGGGAGAGGGGAGGGAAAGAGGGGGAGAGAGGGAGAGGGAGAGGGAGAGAGAAGGGGAGGGAGAGAGAGGGAGAGGGAAGGAGAGAGGGAGAGGGAGAGGGAAGGAGAGAGGGAGAGAGAGCAGTAACTGAAGAATTTTATTTCATGCATTTGTTAAATTAACTGTGTTTTGCACATGTACTGCAGAGTTATAGCAGTTTGGTGGACTATGGTTTCTCAATGAGAGCTTTAATAAACTGGCAAAGAAAATACACTTTAAAGAAAAACACACACACACACACACACACACACACATATACACACACACACGCACATATATACACACACACACACACACACACACACACACACACACACACACACACACACACTGCATGTTTCTATCTATACAGATATTGTCAGAAAGAAGTAGACCTGGACCCACTGGACCTGCGAGATGCGCTGTTCAAACTGACACCGAAATATTACTGGAAGTAGGAAGGAAGATGTAGTGGAAGTCTCAAAATTCTGTCTTAAAGATAGATTTTTAAGGGACACACACACACACACACACACACACACACACACACACACACACGTAGCAAACTCTCATTCAGGCAGCCTTCCCTCACTCATTCAATCCACTCTTAAAAAAACACAGCATTACGGCAGTGCTGATGAAGTATACATACGTGTGTCATGATTTTATTAGATTTTAAGGTGACCCTACGTCAGTCTACTCAGCTGCAAACAGGAAGTGAGGCAGGAAGTCTGAGCATGTGGCCTGTTTTAGCTGTCTGCATGTAACAAACACTGGCTTTCCTGTTCCTATATATCACACACTGGTACAGGATGCTGCACTTCCATAATCCCCGGAGATAAAAAAACAAAAAAAAACCAAACAACTCTCCCAGCACTACTTCATCTCAAATCACATAACCCCGACTGGCTAACTGAGCAAGACACGCACGAATATTAGTGACTGATATGAAGAACAGGAACAGGCACACTGGGTAAATACATTTGTACGTACATCTGTGTGTGTTTTCATGATACACACTCCCAGTGGCTTAGTGGTCATCAGGATTTCCTCACACCTCCGGGGATGGGGGTTCGATTCCTGCCTCTGCCCTGTGTGCGCAGACTGCATGTTCTGTCGGGTTTCCTCCGCGTACTTTGGTTTCCTCCCCCAGTCCAAAGACATGCCTTGTAGGCTGATTGGCATTTCCAAATTGTCCGTCGTGTGTGAATGTGTGTGGGATTGTGCCCTGCGATGGGTTCTCCCACCCTGGGTGTCCCCCACCTTGTGCCCAGAGTCCCCTGGGACAGACTCCAGGCTCCCCCACAACCCTGAGTAGGATAAGAGGTATGGAAAAGGGATGAATAGATCTATACCACAGCAGTGTTGAATTCGTGGTTCACTTCCAGTTAGATGTATTTTAACTGTAAATTGAAAACAAATCAAAAAGGATTGCGGTTTACTATAAAGTGCTGAGTCATGTGATCCATCTCTTGTATTTGTTTTTTTTTATACTGAATTGCACTTGTTCTGTTCTGCTACACAAATTTAACTCTATTTTAATAACGAACCATAGCAACAACAACTACAGTCAGTAGTATCTAAAGTTGATGACATTGTGTACTACCCGAGTAAAGAAGTATAGCTATGTTAAAACTGTCACTCTGGCTTGTTCCTTAGGCATCTAAATCTACATCCAGGATTCTGTAAAGCCACAGTAAAACTAAGCACTGTATAAATAAAATCGAATCGACTTGAAAATTCGAGTTTTGTCATTCCGAGCGTGAGCCGGAGTACAGTATGCTGCGTTAGAATGTGTCTGCTGGTTATGGAGAGTTTGGGGAACACATGACTGGATTTGATGAGTGTGTGAGCGAGTATTTGTTGCTTCATTTCTTACTTCAACACAGTAAGAAGTCCCAATAAGCCAGTCAGTGAACTACTGAAATGTATGTGACATGGCAGCGTAGCACACTCAGAGGAAAGTGCTACATGCCCTCTTCCACATACACAAGCTCACAGATGCCCACGACTGGCTAGTGTCGCTCTCAGGGGCGTAACCTGGCCTGGGCATTTGGGGCTGTAGTCCGAACATTTTTTTCCTTTAACCCCGAATAATTTAATTCTACTTGGAGCAGTTTGTCACTACTAGAGCTGCAACAACTATTCGATAAAATCGATAATAACTGATTATGAAAATCCTTGTCAACGAATCTCATTATTGATTATTTGGTCTGCGTGCGGCACGGGGTGCGTTTACTCACTGTGATACTTCTGTTCCGAAAACATGCTTCGGAGAGTAAATACTAAAGTTTTGTCCCAAATGACATACTATACACTTACACTATGCATTGTGTACTCTACCGTCTAGTGTGTGAATTTTAGAAAGGTAATATCGTCTCAAATAGAACACTAGCGGTTTTCTACTAACCGGACGTGTAAGCCGCTTCCTAGTTGACGGCGCATGACGTCATACGCATGTAATGCGACACCACTAGCTTTAGCAGATACCCAGAGTCAGACTTTCTTCAGTTTTCTCTTTATGTCAATATTACCTTATATATATATATATATATAAATGCATAAATACTATTATATAATATAAACCTGTATATTAGTTTATATTATATAATAGTATTTACGTATTATTTTTTTATGGATGCACAAAAAGCACTGAATTAAACTACAGTCCTAAATGAATAATAAATATTCTGGTGTGTATCTGTGTGTATCGGGTTCTTTTCAGTCTTATATAATTGGACAAAGAGTTGTGTGACGTTTTAGTCTGAAGTTTATGCTTGTAGCATTCAGTTTGTGGATTTTATTTTAAATAAATGAAAAAATGGTACTGAAAGTTTGCCCCCCCCCCGAACGCTAGCTCACTCAGTCAGTTAGTGTGAGGGGGAAATGGATATACGCCGATTTTTTACAAGTAAAGGATCTGAAACTGAAAGACTAACATCCTCTGATGCTGAGGAGGAAAACCAGGTGTGTAAAAGTCTACATGAGTTGCAAGTTTCGTGAACATGATATGAGCAGAGCATAAGGACAGCTCATTTGTTTTCACTTTGCATGGCACTGTAGCAGCTAAACCCATACAGTGATAGCGTAGTTGTTCGTCCCCTTGGCTAACGACACCAAACTAGCCTAGTCTCGGGTTAGCTAGGCGAAACGTTTTACATTTTATCGGTCTGCTAGTCCTGCACACAGTGATAACACCCGAGGTAAGTTTAAAAAAAAAGTTCCATCCAACTTTTTGTCTAATTTTCAACATTTTTAAACAATTAGCCCGCACATGAAAGAAACATGCATGGAAGAGGTATAAGAACGTTTTTTTTTAAAGTTTTTTTTTTTTTGATGGAGAAGAATCTGGGCTCAGCCCCGCATGAATAACAGTCCGGCTAACGCTCCTGTCCACGTTGATGGACACGGGAGTGACACCAGCCACTCAGGAGCCCTTTCTGTATGATATTTAAGGAGGAAATGTTTTGAAGAACCAAAGAACCCGCACTAGATTTTTCTTCTTTCTTTTTTTTTTTTTTTTTTTCTTTTTGGTGTTTACGATGTTGTCCCTTAATAGTAATATTCTCAAAAACGCAAATACAAGAAGAAACTGTTTTTCAAAACATAGCCCTTTTCCACCCCGTCTGTCTGAGGCGTCTGTATAAACGAGGAGCTTTTTTGTCTGATTAGTGAGAAGGTAATTGAGATGACATTCACGTTTAATCAACATTACAATAATGATGCCTCATTTGAATTTTCATTACCTTTATTACATTTGTGTTTCGCTTAGAATATCAGTAAAAACTGTGACATTGTAGAAAGCAGTTAAAGGGATAGTTCATCCAAAATGAAAATCCTGTCATCAATTACTCACCGTCTTGTTCAGGGGCGTGCGGAGAGTTCCTCAGGGGCAGGGGTTCAAATGTAAAGAAGGGCTGTATCACCAAACGCTCATTTTACTACTGTAACTACTGTCCTAACCTTAATTTAACTACGTATTCCTATCACCCTGGTAGACATTGTAAACAGACTTTTATTGTGTGGTCACAATGATGAATATGACAATGACACTGATATTACCTACTGGGATTTTATTTTTACATTCACAGAAATAATTACAACAAAACAGCAACTTTTAGTGGAGAGATGAATCCAAAGAATCATTCAAAGAAAACTGAAACTTTATGAAATGTATCACCATCCCCGAATGCAGTGACACGCCCACTGTATGTCACTTCCTGTAAAGTCAGTAAAACTATTCATTTCACAATGAAATGTACATTTAAAACTGCAGCAACTAACTGGCTTTTTACTCTCAAAGCTCGTCATTTTTGCCTTCTGAATGTCATTTTAAAAGATCAATTGAGATCTTAATGATCGTATATCACAATGTTTTTCATATCACTAGGCTATAGGACTAAATTTACCATATTAGTTATAACATATAACAAGGGGCAAGTTACTATGTGTATGTAGTATAACTAATATACAACTATAGCACATATATAAGTATATATATATATATATATATATATATATATACATATACACTATACACCGACTCTGCTGAATGGAGCGGACGCTATCAGTTTATTGCATCCGTTGAACGTTCTCCAGCTGAACTTAATGGTTTTTCTTTATATAAAAAAGCAAGACGACAGTGGTGCGGGGGGGAGGAGTAATCTGTGTATGGCCGAACAGAACACCGGTAACGCCGACTATCACAGCAAGCCTAACTCTCTGTAAACATATGATGCCTTTCTTTGCAACTGTCTCATATTAGCTCACCTTTTTTCACCCATGTTGATAAGGAAGCCGCTCCTTTCACTTCCTCCTTCAGTTTATCTTATGTTTTCTGCCGTCTCTGTCTGTTTGGTATCGTGCCTTTACTGACTATATAACATACATATAATATAACAGATTCACTTGCATGTCTGGAAATGTAATGAATTTGAGTAGCTAGTACAACACATTCCCTCTCGATCAGTGTGAAAACTACCGGCTATAAGAATATAAAATGCTGCTAATATTATGAAAAGGTTAGCAGGAGAGCTAGTGGTTTCAGCGTACCTGTCTGCCTGTTGAAGCGAGATGCATCGCGATTGCGTCGTGACAACGAGACTCTCTGACTGCAGACTCGAGTCGGACAAATAAATAGGAACTTTCTCCGACTTGCTTGTGATTCATTTGCTACTGTTTTGTGCACGCTCTCATGTTAATTTGAACTCAAATGCTTTTCACATACTTATAATAGTTTATTAATTAATGTTGAGAGGGGCACTTTTAAATCATTTAGAAAAAGGGCAGGGACTCGAGCCCCCCCTTCTGCACATCCCTGCTCTTGTTTTTTTAACCCATAAGTCATCTTCGGATCAAAGCATTCATTTCGCTTCATAAAATTGGGGATTAAACCACCGGAGTCACGTGGATTATTGTTACGAGGCCTATATGAATGTTTTGGAGCTTGAAAGTTTTGGTTACATGGACTGTAAATGGAGGGACAGAAATCTCCCAGGTTTCATTAGAAATGTCTTCATTTGTGTTGGGAAATTGGAAGAAAATCTTATGGGTTTGGACCGAGATGAAGGTGAGTAATTGATGATAGAATTTTAATTTTTGGGTGAATTACCCCTTTAAATCTTTCGAATGCATTCAAAGGAAGTGAGTAACCGGTTCTGTCAGAATTGATCAGAATATCACAGAAAAGTGATTATAGGATAATCCTCACCAAGAAGCTGACATGTCAGGCTGCTCTTAAAGATGACCAGGATAAATTGCTTCAGAAGGCATTGGAAAAAGATCTTAGCTTGTGAGAATGTCTTTTATATAGGCAAATGTGGTAATGTATTCCTTTGAACGAGTTTATTTTACAGCTGATCTTATTAAAAAAACAAACAGTATTAAGATTATTTTTAGACATTTCAATCATTTCCATTGGCAGATTGGGTGGAAAAATGGTAAATTATTTCACTATCCCAGTAGGAAAATTAAAAGCTCCAGTGTGTTGCCCAATCAGGGGTTTGGGTTGCCCAGAAACATAACTTTAAAAAAAAGCTAGCTGATGTAATAACATATGGCGAGCTAGTTGGCTAGTAAAGTAGTAGCAGCAGCTAAATTTCTGTGGAGACAGCAGTTTTATGGAGTTGTTTCTAATTTACCACATCGCGTTTGCGACCTTGACCAATTGCCAGCAAGTCGTTGGCCATCGTTTAGACCAGCGATTGATCCTCCTAATAAAAAACAATGTGTGTAGTGCAGCAGGTGGTGGGATTCGGAAACACAAGACGTTTTTGGACGTCTGGGCAACATACGCGTGTGCGTTTTGAACTTGCCATTCCAGATTTAGTCCCATTTTGCTGTAATATTAAGCTCAGCTCTTCTGGGAAGGCTTTCCACTAGATTTTGGAGCATGGCTGAGGTGATTTGTACTCATTCAGCCACAAGAGCATTAGTGAGGTCAGTCAAGACGGTCTGGGGTGCAGTCGCTGTTCCAGTTCATCCCAGAGGTGTTCAGTGGGGTTGAAGTCAGGGCTTTGTGAAGACCACTCGAGTTCTTCCACTCTAAACTAGGCAAAGCATGTCTTCATGGAGCTCGCTTTGTGCACAGGGGCACTGTCATGCTGGAACAGGTTTGGGCCTCTTAGTTCCAGTGAAGGGAAATTGTAATTCTACAGCATGCAGACACATCCTATACAATTGTGTGGCAACAGTTTGGGGAGGAACCATGTATGGGTGTGATGGTGAATACAAACTTGGGCCTTGTAGTGTATTTACAGCATCAAGGTGTACCATGCTACATACCAAACATACCTATCAAGTGACTGCCAAACGTTTGTTTTGTGAAAATAGGAACTGGCAAGTAGTCTCCCCCCCCCCCCCCCCCCCCCCCCCCCCCCCTTTTTTTTTTCTTTGGTTCTTGGACCTCTCTATGAATGAAAAGCTA
>NC_030438.2:13375868-13390868 GCF_001660625.3 Ictalurus punctatus
AGAAAGGCAGCTCAGCCGCCTGGTCTTTTCCCAATCTTCAACGGTTCAGTTTCAGCGAGCCTGTACACACCGTAGACTCAGATTCCTATTCTCAGCTGACAGGAGTGGAAACCGATGTGGTCTTCTGCATCAAAGTTTAACATGTTGTGGGATCTGAGCTGCTTTTCTGCTCAGCACGGATGTAACGGGTGGTTATTTGAGTTACCGTAGCCTTCCTGTCAGCTCAAATCATCCTGGCCATTCTCCTCTGACCTCTCTCTCATTAACAAGGCACCTCGGCCTGCAGAACTGCTGCTACCCGGATGCTTTTCTGTTTTTCTCACCACTCTGAGTAAACTCTATAGACTGTCGTGTGTGAAAGTCTCAGGAAATCAGCAGGTTCGAAAATACTCAAACCAGTCCATCACTCAACAACAACAAACTCACTTCATTTCATCCAAATAGTCCAGTTTCCTTCCTCCTCCCAATAACATGCCAACAAGACGATTGGCTATGCTAAATGAACATGCAAATGTGTGTGTGTGTGTGTGTGATGCCCCTTGATGGATCAGGGTGTATGCCTGCTTCACACCTAGTGTGCCTGGTATTTATCATGTACTATTCTTTAAGTGGCAGCATTTATCTCTCATGTGGCCAAGTGAAATGAACGATTACCAGCGTCTCTCTCGGCATCTGTGATTCCTCGGGACTCGAGTAACACGGCCACCATTCCTAGACACGCTGTATCCATGACCTGTGCAACCCTACATCACTCACACGCATCCTGCAGCGAGTCACGCTGCTGACAACATACTGACCCAGGGCCACGGACACACTTCTACACACAGAGCACGCCAGCCAGATTTTTATCTCCGAGCCCACCTCCCACATTTTCTGTTAGCCACTTCAGCATGGCCCCGGTTTCCACTGTGAGAGCACCATACAACTGTGGAGTAATTACAGGAGGATGAAGAATTTAACCTTGCTCCGTGTGCAGCGCAGGGAAACCCCTCTGTATCGTCATGATAACATTCTGGTTACGAGGATAGGAAATGAATTGGATATGAACCCTCCTAGGTCTCACAGCACAATCAGAGAAAATGTCATGGCTAGTTTCAAAACTTACACTGTTGCTGACCGGTTTGATGTAAAAGGTCGAGCACGTTATCTTTTCCAGTTATTTAACATCTCTGATATCTCAAGTTAAAGGGAAACATTAACAAAACCTTTGTCTAAGAGATTACTGCTACAAGTTCAATAACAACTACTACTACTACTACTAATAATAATAATAATAAACTTAATGGTCTGTTCTGTATATTGATATGGCTTCGGTAGCTAAACAAAAAAGTATGTATTAGTGAGCATAAATAATGTAATGTGTAAAAAAACAAACATGGTGGGGGGGGGGTATACAGACACTCTATTAAAATATATGTAATCGTTAAATAAAAACAAATCAAGATCTGGATATAAATGCTGCAGAACTAAATGTTCTCGTGCGTGTCATTCTAAGACATTGGCATCGGTTGGGAAGTGTTCACGCAGCAATCATGGTGAAGGTGAAGGAGCTTCCTAAAGTTCTTAGAAACAACACCGGAATGAACAAAGCTACACGGCAATAGCAAGGATGTTAAACATCCCTGTCAGTGCAATTGGTCTGAATAAAATGCAAGTGGAAAGTTCATCTAATCGTCCCCAGACGGGTCATCCACACAACACCCTCCGAGACTAATGATAAGGTAGGTAAGAGAAGCCAGCAGTCTCTCAAAAAGAGTTGCAGGATGAATTGAAAGCAGCATGAACACATACAATGTCAAAGGATATTAGGTGTGTACATTTGAAGTGAATATACAGTCCCCTCTGAAAGTATTGGAACGGCAATTCTTTTGTTTTCACTATACACTGAAGACATTTGGGTTTGAGATCAGATGATGAACATGAGTTGCTAGATCAGAATGTCCTGATATTTACATCTAGATGTGTTAAGCGACTTAGAACACGGCAGATTTTGTTTGAACCCACCCATTTTTCAAGTGATCAAAAATATTGGAACACGTGACTGACAGGTGTTTCTTGGTGCCCAGCTGTGCCGAGCTGTGCCCTGATAGACTGCGTGCTTAAACAATCAACAGCTCTGAATGTCTACTCTAGCTCCGAGAGCCGAGTTTTGCATGTGAAGACTGCATTTGTTGTTAAAACGGATAAACCAACATGAAGACCAGAGAGCTGTCTATGGAAGAAAAGCAAACCATTTTATAGCTGAGAAAAGGGTTCAAATCAATCAGGGCCATTGTACAAACATTGGGCATAGCCAGTACAACTATTTGGAAAAGAAAATAAACCAAAGCTGTACTAACAACCGGACATGGATCCAGTCAGCCAAGGAAAATAAGAGCAGTTGATGACATAAACATTGTTAGAGCTGTGAAGGAAAACCCAAAAATAACAGTCCGTGACATCACCAACAATCTCCACAGGGCAGGGAGGACGGTATCACAGTCCAACATTTGAAAAAGACTTCAAGTGCAGAAATATGGAGGCCACACCATAAGATGCAAACCACATCAGCAGTAAGAATCCGAAAGCCAGAGTGGAATTCTCGAAGAAATACAGAGATGAACCCAAAAGATTAACCGCTGGAAGATTAACCGCTACCAAAGTGATAGAAAGGACAAAGTGTGGAGAAAGAAAGGATCTGCTCATGATCCAAAACATACAAGCTCATCTGTGAAGCATGGTGGAGGTAGTGTCATGGCTTGGGCTTCCATGGCTTCTTCTGGAACATTCTCACTAATCTTTATTGATGATGTAACTCATGATGGTAGCAGCAGAATGAATTCAGAAGTCTACAGAAAAGTTCTCTCTGTCAGTTTACAGAGAAATGCATACGAACTTCATCATACAGCAAGACAATGACCCAAAACACCTTCAACAAGGGACTTCATCAGGGGGGAAAGTGAAGGTTTTAGACTGGCCAAGTCAATCACCAGACCTTCACCCAGTTGAGCAGCATTTCACCTCCTGAGGAGGAGACTGAAGGGAGAAACCCCCGAAAAACAAACAACAACTAAAACAAGCTGTGGTACAAACCTGGAAAAGCTACAAGACAGAAGAATGCAACAGTTTGGTGATGTCAGTGGGTCACAGTCTGTAGCTTGCTTGCGATAACTGCAGTGATGCAGAGAAAACAGCGAAGAGTGCTTACACATAAATGTTTAAATGACCTCATAAAAATACTTTAATAAGAGTCGATTTAGTCAACAGAACTGACTGAACGAATGAATCAGCGATTATTTCGACACCGATGTCAGCATGAGCAGAACTCGGCCAAGTGAAGAGATGTGTTGCTAGATAACTCGCTGGAACTTTTCAGTTCAGGAAGCATCTGTAGTTTTCTCAGACGTATATAGTAGAAGGGATTTCCCAGGCCAGCACAGAATAAGTAGGCTTTTGCATCCGGTAAATGTTTATATTACTGTGTACTGTGTTCAGTAATGTGCATTAATGGGGAGCAAATAAACGTGCAGTGTTTTGTTCACGTTCACACGACAGCTTCTGTTTTCACGACCCGGGGCCTTTCTGTGACAAAGAAAGGAACCAGTTATTGAATTAAGATGTGGTCATCTGTGGACAAAACATGAAAAAATGACACCGCATGCCTCATTGTTCTCGCGTTTTCCTGTTCTCTGTGCTAGCATACCTTCACTTCTGATTCCTCTCTCGCTCATCCATTTCACTCAAGGCCATCTGTAAGACATAGTCTGTTCTCTTGACAATAGCTGTCCTACAATCTGGTCACCGCATAAAGGACACTTAATCTCTCTCTGTCTGTTTCTCTCTCTCTCTCTCTCTCTCTCTCTCTCTCTCTCTCTCTCTCTGTCCCTCTGTCTCTCTCGCTCTCTCTCTCTCTGTCCCTCTGTCTCTCTCTCTCTTTCTCTCTCTCTCAGACTGGCTCTCTCACTCTCTCTCTCTCTCTCTCTCTCTCTCTCTCTGTGTCTCTCTCTGTCTCTCAGACTGGCTCTCTCGCTCTCTCTCTCTCGCTCTCTCTCTCTCTCTGTCTCTCTCAGACTGGCTCTCTCTCTCTCTCTCTCTCTCTCTCTCTCTGTCTCTCTCTGTCTCTCAGAGTGGCTCTCTCGCTCTCTCTCTCTCGCTCTCTCTCTCTCTGTCTCTTTCAGACTGGCTCTCTCTCTCTCTCTCTCTCTCTCTCTCTCTCTCTCTCTGTCTCTCTCAGACTGGCTCTCGTTCCCTGTTATCAGAATGAGTGTTTATATGGGGAAGGCAAATATTGATCTTTGTGTAGCTTTAACCTTTCTTTTTCTCATTACTGCTTTTCAAAGAGCACAGGAAAGTCAAAGTGTGTGTGTGGTTTTTTTCTTTTCTTTTTTTTTTCTTACTTGCCCATATCCTGAAATAGGACGTATTCGCGGACCTGCTGGTTACTATTGGCTTGTTCTCTCAAAATGCAGGTGTGTGTGTGTGTCTGTGTTTGTGTGTGTGTGTGTGTTAGATTAAGGTGTAGCCTAGAATTAATTCGATACATTAATAATTATGTCAACGGAAGGTCAGCACAAGGATAGTAAGGGTGGGGTGGTGTGTGTGTGTGTGTGTGTGTGTGTGTGTGTGTGTGTGTGTGTGTGTGGTTATTATATTCCACGAGCTATCATAATGCAAAATACTTTCTGTGTGTTATCTGTTTAGTATCGTAGAATAAACTGGAGAGATTATGTAAACAGAAACAGTGTGTTCATCCTACTGCGACTTTCAGGTGTCATTCAGGCCACACACACACACACACACACACACACACACACACACACAACCAGTGGGACATAACAATCTGTTTCCTCAGCCTTAGCAAGTAGGTGAAGAGAAAACATTTTTTCCCTCTGTCTCACTCCCCCTCATTCTGGCCTGTACGTCCTGCAGAGTGATGACTATATGCAGTCTGTTTTTTGAGCTCAGAGAGTTTGAAGGCTGTTTATTTTGCCCTGAAGGGCATTTAAAGGGCGAACTAGGTGACAGCTTAAAGACAGGCCTTCTTCAAAACCCACTATTACCTAAATACACGTCTTCTGTTAGAGGATATTCAGCTTTTTCCAAAAGGTCCTCTACCAAGAGCTGTTTGAATTCACCAGTTATATCAGCGTTGCTTGTTATGTTTCTTTAAAAGAATGCTGCATCATTAAAAATGATCATGTCCTGGGAGTATAATAATGTATAATCACAAAAGTCATTAAATAAGGAATAAGATTAGGGGTAGTAACTTTAGTTACTGTTACCACCCGAATATAACACTACGTCCTGACGTTTTTTTATTCCTCTTATACCAGAACGGAAAATGGATGGATGGATAGTTAGCCTTACAAGTTAGCTCATATTGTATATACTCTACTTATTACAGTTATAAACTCCAGCCTCTGTTGTTTACTCTCTCTTATCATATAGGTTTGTCATGTTACTGAGAAACTTGTCTGTCTTGGAGATTCTCCTGTGTTTCAGCTTTACTGCTGACTGTTAAAAAACACTGACACTGGAGACTCCTTCCAAAAATATCTATTAAACATCTCTAAGGAGAATGCACCATATCAACAATTACACGTGATGTTTATGTGGACTGTCAGGTAGCCGATACTATAGAAAAGATCGGAACGAACACATTAGTATGCACTTTAAAAGTCCTTTTAATGACTCTTCTAAGGCAGCTTGAGAGACTTTGTGTGTTTTTAATGTGGCTCTTATTTGAACATGATAAACACATTTTTCAATAATTGTGATATTTCTTGATGCACTATATAAGGGGGGGGGCGCGGGTATTTGTTAATGACATGTATGGAGCGTTGTGAATGACCGAACGCAGATTTGTTGACATTAATACGCTGCATGATTGTGTATGTGTGTGTGTGCGTGTAAACAGACTTCCTGAAGAGGCATTTGGAGCAGTATGTGCGGACGCTGGAGGTGCCGGTGCGGATTGTGCGGATGGAGCAGCGCTCCGGTCTGATTCGTGCTCGCCTAAAGGGGGCGTCACTGTCCACCGGTCAGGTCATCACCTTCCTGGACGCTCACTGCGAGTGCACCATGGGCTGGCTGGAGCCGCTGCTCGCTCGCATCAAGCAAGACAAGTGAGCACTACAACTCCCACAATGCAACAGTGACTACGTTTACATGCACAACAAATTCTGTTTAAGGTCTATATTCGGGTTGGAGCCATATTCCGAATACGATGTTTATATGCGTACAGGCATCGGAATATTCCTGTATATATGGTTGTTGTAAGTATGCCTGAGTTGAGATTCCTAGCCTACAGCTAAGTATCTGTTAGCACCCACAATCCCTTGCGGACTGAGCATGCGCATATATCTCCTTTCAGTGGATTTTCTCAATAAGGTGTTTACATTTCCGATTAAAACCGGCATATTCCAGAAGTGGGATTCAGAATTTGGGGAATCAGATTATCATCTTAATCTGAATCGGGCAATCAGATTGCGGCGTTTACACGATCAGTCCTAATACAAATTTTGCCAAATTCCGATTCATATTAGATGTAGTCATTGTCAAACTGGGATTGACAAACATGTTACAGACTCCACAGCCCAGCACGGTCAAACTTGACCAGTACAGCACTGCCGAGCCCCGGCAGGCAAACTTTACAGATCCGAGAGTCAGCCTGAAGACTTGAAATAAACATTTAAATAAACATCGGAGCATTAAAGTGTGCTGTATGGCTGATTGGAATTATTGTCTAGCTGATCAGACCTGACGCCACTTCTCTCATCAGATCAACTCGAGAGAAAGTAATGTGTGTGTGTGTGTGTGTGTGTTGGTGGGTTTTCTTTTCTATGAGATGGCCACACACACACACATTTGTCATTGTTGTTGTTATTATTATTATTATTATTATTATTATTATTATTATATGTTTCCTGAAGAAACGTCATTCCGTTCCAATGTATACAAGACATAGAGGAATGACGATAAAAACCCACTCGACTTATGGGGACCTTCTGTTGACATGTATGGTTCCCACCAAGAACATGCACTGCAAAAATCACCATCTTACCAAGTGAAAGTATTGTGAATATAGTCATTGATTCAGTGCTTCCTATTCCAACCAGTTATACCATTAATAAACTCATTCCCAGACATTGTTTTAGACTCTTTTTTTTAAAAAGCTTTTTAAGCTATTTTCTTATTCTGTTAGCCGATAATTTAGCTTCTTTTTCAACATAAACGCTTCAAATGAGCAAAAATGATCTGATCTGCCATTAGAATGAAACTATTTGAAGCTTGAAATCAGAATTAGGTTGAAGTCTAGAAATAGGTTTAATAATCTTATATTTGGTTTATGGTACGCTTATGACAGGAAAAACAGGAAAACTGGAGCATATTCCAGATATTTTCACTTGCTGAGATGATGCTATTATTTGTGTTGTGCATACACACAGTGCACACACACTACACACACACTACGCACACTGCTCTGGGCAAACGATATAATGAATACAGAGAGCTACACTGTATGCAGAGCATTAAAACAAAACTGCTGCGTTTGTGCCGATTATCTCACACACACACACACACACACACACACACACACACACACACACACACACACACACACACACATAAAGTATTTGCAGCCCTTATTCCCAGCTGGCAGCAGACAGATTGATAGCTCTTAGCTGTGTCAGCATTTTTTTTTTTATTTTTTATTTTGTAGTAGTTAATTACATGTTGTTTTGGCTCGACCTCAGGGCGTGTGTGTGTGTGTGTGTGTGTGTGTGTGTGATGATTGTAATGCAACTACATGCCTTGTATGGTTGTGTTCTACAGCTCTGTATATAGTGACAGAGAAATCTCTCTAATACTCTGTATTGTTTGCTCGAGGCTACTTGTGAAGGGATCGTTACTAAATGATTCAGATGCTGAATGCACAGAAAAAGTACATAAGTGTGTGTGTGTGAGAGAGAGATTTATGACTCTCAGAACTGTTAGACTGAGTAATAAGTAGCGAATGAAATCTATTGGGGACATGCTGTTATGGAAAAATAGTAAAGCACAGGATAGTATGATGCAGCCTGACACGGAGTGGCGTTACCGTTACTGCTGCTTCAGTCCTCTTATATCACAGCAGTTCGCTAGCAATAACATTAAAGAATGACACATCAGACTTTTCATCCATGTACCGTTGTGGAACATCTGCGAAACACTGCGGAAGAAAAAGATGCAGCTCGCATGCATGTTAAAATGCAAAGTGCAGTTACACCTTTCCTGTGACGGAAAGCTTAATAGGAGAAGCACTGAAACCGGAGACTCCTTCCGTAAAGGTTCGAATTCTGTTGTAGGAAATTAACCAACAGCTTCTGACCAATCAGCATCGAGAAATCAACAGCGCTGCGGTGGGGCCGCACGAGTCAGCACGAGTGTGTGACTATTTTATGTGTGCGTCTGTGTATATCACAGGCGAACGGTGGTGTGCCCAATCATCGACGTGATCAGCGACGATACGTTCGAGTACATGGCGGGCTCGGACATGACGTACGGAGGTTTCAACTGGAAACTGAACTTCCGCTGGTACCCAGTTCCTCAGAGGGAGATGGACCGCAGAAAAGGAGACAGAACACTGCCTGTCAGGTAACACACACACACACACACACACACAGATGCACTTTTCTACACACTGACCTGTGTGCGCAGTGGGATTAGACGTGAGCGTGTAAAAAGTGGGTGATTCACAGAGAATATTTTCATGAATCATGTCTGGAAACAGTATATATGGTTTTGTGAGTACAGAATCTGTAACTAAAGCTTGTCATGTGCGTTATTGCACATTCAGTGTAACGTGAGATGTATTGAAAGACAATAAGAAGGAAAAATGAATGTAGGTTTTGTTCAGAAGGTACCTGTGAATGAGGTACCTTGGTGCACGGTGGCTTAGTGGTTAGCACGTTTGCCTCGGACCTCCGGGGGTTGAGGGTTCAAGTCCTGCTTCTGTCCTGTGTGCGTGGAGATCGCACGCTCTCTCCATGTTTCAGGGGTTTCCTCCCGCAGTCCAAAGACATGCGCTGTAGGCTGAATCATTTCCAAATTGTCCGTAGTGTGTGAAGGGGTGTGCGATTGTGCCCCGTGATGGGTTGGCACCCCGCCCCGGGTGCGCTGTGCCTTGTGAAGCGGCACCGAACGCTTGAGAAAATGGGTGGATAGATGGTACCTGGGAATAAAATAAATGACGAGAGGCTATTATGTGGTGAATATCAAATATAGAAACCACCTTGGTACTATTAATCATCGTTTTAAGAAATGTTCTGATCGTTTAGAGTATAACCTTGATAAATCCTCACGTTATTAAAAACCTAATGAACTAGAAACAGACCTCTGCTAATGTAATACCTGCTATTCGTATTAATTTATGCACACGATCTCCATCCGTTCCCTGGCTCATTTTCAGGATGAGCAAATTATAGCGCAGTGCCAAATGAATCAATTCGTCTAGACACCCCTGGGTTTACACGTTCACACGTTTAGGTTTAAGGTAAACATGCGAAAAAGGGACGAGGTGTGTTAACCATCCCTCCCGGATTTAGTGACTTTGCGATCGCAGACATTAACGCAAAATCAAGCAAACGCCGCATTATTCAGAGGAGCTTGTAATTGTTCAGAATTACCACAGACTTTCCGCAGATTCGGGCTACACGTTGCGTAACAGCGTCACAACACGCTCTCAGCCAAAGCCGTCTTCGGTTCACGCCCATCGAACATGCGTACGGCTAAAAAGTCTCGTTTACCAACAAACGTAGATTTCCGGGGGAAAAAAGCACAAAAATTCAGCAAAATCAAGCATTTATGGCTGCAAAAAAAAACTTAGCTGACCAGTTGAAAGATGCAGTTCTTTGCAGACCGTTTGTAAATTTGCTTGCTGCTGCTGTTGTTGTTGTTGTTGTCATTATTGTTGTTGTTTATTGTGTGTTATTATGTTTGCATCTGTAAACCAGCCGTGTTTTGTCTTTGATGAAAAATTGAAAGGCTCAGTGATTCTCAAATAGACTCTTAGGTAAAAAAATAAAAAAAATAAAAAAGAAACTCCCCCAGCCATCTGCTTTATTTGAGTACTGAAATGTCAGTGTTTATCTTTTAGTTGCTTTTTTTTTTTTTTTTTTTTAAATTTTGTAAAGATCAGTAGCTTAAAAACAACTCCTTTAAACCGTAATATTCTTATTTGTAATTTGTTCCATTTGTTGTTCACTAAAAGAAATAGTTGACAGATTATATGGGTTACGGATTGTAGTGTGGTAGAGCGAGCGGTAGAGCATGTGTGAGGCAGATATCAGTGTGAAAACATCTGGAAAGCTAGTTAGACAGATGTGTGATTTTATGGTCTGTTTACAGCTTTTCCTGTTTGCTCAGTCTCAGTGCTGTAGATCTAAAAGCCCTGCGTTCTGCGCTGTCAGAATGTTCTGTCTTTAACGCGCTAATCCACATGATCTCGCGTCTCGTAAGTCGTGTGACTAGATATCACGGTACATTTAACTGCCTCGTGTAGTTTCTTCTACAAGGTCTGCGTTTGCCATGTGGAGATGTCGGCGTTTACTATACACAGTAGATACCATACACATTCTCAGAAATAAAGGTACCGAGCTGTACTTTTCCTCGCCGCTGGGGTGGTTTCATCAAGGTACTGTACGTCTTTTGTGTCTTTTTGTATGTATGTACAGTATAAAGTAAAGCTTTAAAGGTACATCGGTGATCCTTAAGGTCCGGAGGTGTACCGTTTAATTGCCTTTAATGGAACCACGTCATGGACAGGGGGAAAGTATAGATCGCTACCTTTTTTCAGAGAGTTCTGCTTTCTAGACATCTACAATAAAGGATGTTGGATCTGTTCTTCATAAGATGATCTGCTGCTTCACGGAGCTTCTTCTGTGCCTATGACTCTGCTGTAGCGGACGATCCCACATGGATTTGCTCTCCCAGAAAAAAAAGTTTATTCCCAAACCTGCCTGAGTGGACAGTCAGACATGGATATTGTAGAATTGCACTCAAGAATCTTAACGAAAGACTGTCCTGTGCTCACCCCAGGATTCTCATTTACAGTACGATCATACTGCGCATCCTTTCGTACTGTCCAGCTTTATAGTACACAGTACCATACTCCTTTTTTTTTTGTCGTTGTTTTTTTGGCCACTGACTTCTCTGCTCATTTTAGATCTAATGCTGCTTTGTGACTATTTTACGACAAATAAAACGGAAGATTGAAGAGCGTATGTCGATGGAGCTGTTGGAATTTGCAGGCTTTTCTGAGAATATAATCAGCCCAGAGCTTCTCTACAACTTTTCCTCACGCTGGGTTTTTTTTTGTTGTTTTTTTTTTCCATTTTGATTTTTTTTTTTTTTTCGGCGAGAGGTCTTTGCTCTTACTATCGGAGCGTGTCTTTCTGAGACACAAAGCAGCTTAGCTTTCACAACCAACACTGTGGGATATGAAAACAAACAGTGAGCGATGAGAACAACAACAGGTCCTCACCAGTGGAAAACAAGTGGACCGAAAGCTGGATGGAGAGCAAACAGGAAAGAGCCGAGTGCCCAGGGAAAGAAAGAACGAGGGAGCAATATTTCGAGAGAGCAAAGCAAAATAGTTGTCAAACATAGTTGTTCAATAACAGATGATAAGGGACAAAAATGCAGAAGATAAGATCTTATTCTCCTGAATGATGTGTTTGTTCCTCTGAGAGAGTGTGTGTTAGAGAGAGTGAGAGCGAGAGAGAGAAACAGGCTGGAAGAAGCATAAAGAATGTAAAAGATGATCCATAAGCTGAAAGGCCTCATTTGCATTCTGTGTGTGTGTGTGTTTCTGTGCTTCTGTGCAGGACTCCTACCATGGCAGGTGGACTGTTCTCTATAGACAGAGATTACTTTGCGGAGATCGGAACGTACGACGCCGGCATGGACATCTGGGGAGGAGAGAACCTGGAGATCTCCTTCAGGGTTAGTTTTAGTACATTTATTAATAGACCAGATGGATGTTTTCTGTTTCAAACCTTTTTTTTTTTTTGCACACACAGGACATCATAACACTATTTATAAATGGCATATTTCCTGTATAGGGAGTCCAAAAGGGTTGATTTAGAGATTCGATACTGGATTTCTTTATTTGTGATTTACTTTCTTTTCAAACATGTAATTAGCTAGCTTGCAACACAAGGCCCGATTTACTAACATTCTATACGACGAGTGTTCATTTGCATGCACAGTGCAATGAGCCTCATGCCAGAACCAATATGTAAATGAGATCTCCACGTGTCCTAATTAGCTCTGGCGAGTCCGTACGTCAGAGAGACTTCTGGAAGAGTAAAGTGGAAGGTGGTGAGATGTGTCAGAAACTCTTGGAGTATAGACATGACATTCTTCTCATAAGGTATATGTGAATGAAAACCTTTCCATTCATTTCACTAAGGTGTCATTTCTCACCATGGAGTTACTAACACATTAGTGAATTGTGTTATTTTATCTTTAATTTGATTATTTTCACAATCTATCACATTGCTGGTGCATAATGAATCACGTTTCATTGGGATTTCTAAACAGTTAATGGTGGCATCGACAACGCGTTAGCATTTTCCTCTACTCGGCTTCAGGATACACTGGTGTGTTTGGGGTAACAGCTTGTTCAGCAGGGAAGCAGAAAAAATCTGAAATATTTGTTAATATCATGGCAAAGTTCGTTTCTTTCCGTAATTTAATTCAAAAAGTGGAACTTTCATATATTCTCGATTCATTATACATAAAGTGAAATGTGGAAACTTCACACTGGACTTCAAGCAGCTTGGACTCTGTGCCTCTCCACTCTTCCTCCACACTCTGGGACCTTGATTTCCAAATGAAATGCAACATTTACTTCCGTCTTCCCCAGGATTGTGGTTGTGTGTACTGAACCAGACAGAGATTAAAGGCTCAGGAAACCTTTGCAGGAGTTTTGAGTTAATTAGCTGATTAGAGCTCTTCTCAGGTCGACATTTCTGCATTCTAAATTCTTTATTCGAATATTTTGAGATACTGGATGTTTGATTTCCATGAAGCCGTAATCATGAAGAATAAAGCAAAAAAGGCTTGAAATATTTCACTTTATGTGTAATGAATCTAGAATATATGAAACTTCCACTTTTTGAATTTAGTTATAGGAAGAAAAAAAAATGAAAGAATTTTTTGAGCTGCACCTGTACATGTGGCGAAGTATCTTTCTTGCTTTTCTAATGAGCTAGTTAGTGAGGTTGCTACACCATGCACTACCCAGGAGTGTAGCAGTGTGGGAAAACATGTCAGACTTCCCTGTTAATGAATTCTGTTCAACAGCCAACAACAAAAATAAAAAAAAAATCAGGCTTTGATAAAAATAGAGTTTTTCTGCCAGTAATATAATTTTGCATCTCTACTTTTGGAAAAGATAAATGGCGTGGCTTGCAAAAGTATTTACCTCTCTGGGAATTTATCAGATTTGTCTGAATTGCAAAAGGATAAATCCACATATTCTCCCTGTCAGTATTTTTATTGCAAACTCATGCTCACTCACCGTGAATTTCAAACGTCAAAATTAATTATCGGTTGGCAAGTATTTCAAAGAAAATGTCAAAAAAAAGAAAAGAAAAGAAAAGAAAAATGCTGGTTGTTTAAGTATTCAATTCTCCAGGTTCCAGAAGCTCCAGATGAAAGATATTGTCTTAACAAGGACACAACTGACTTATAATTGGCCTTCAACCGTGAAATATTAAATCAGCTCCCATTTACTGAACAAAAACCCACCTCATTTGAACTGCCTTTGAAGAGACTGAAGGAAAGGAGTGAAAATGAAGACTAAGGAGCATTCTAAGGAAGTTAATGGTAAGGTAATAGAATTTCATAACTTAGGAATAGGATGTAAAATGATATCTAAGAGGTTGGACGTCCCAGTAAACACTGTTGGAATAATAGTGAGCACATTCAGTGGAAGCTCCATCACACCACCCTGGCACTACCTAGACACGGCCGTCCCTCAAAACTCAAGGGACTCAAAATCAAGACAGACTGTTGAAGGATGCCACAGTGAGGCCAACAGTCACTCTGAAGGGGTTACAGAGTACCGTGGCAGAGAGAGGAGTGAAGAGGCACCAGACAGCCATTTCAAGAGCTCTGCATAATTGAGGACTGTATGGGAGAGTGGCTTGAAAGAAACCATCGCTCAAGAAGAGCCATATGAAAGCACAAGAGTGGCCCAGGGAAGATCGCTGTGATGAAACCAAGATCAGAACAGCGGTGGCTAAAGGGTTAAATCTCTGTGTTACTGATCAGAAGGTCTCAGAGCCCTTGAGCAAGGCCCTTTACCCTCTCGATAACTGACCCTTCGCTCTTAACAAGCTGGTATTTGCGAAGAAAAGAATTTCACTGTGCTGTAATGTATATGTGACAAATAAAGTTTCAGAGCACTATATGTGGTGCAGACATACTGCAGGTAATACCTCAATTAACACAATCCCTACAGTGAAATATGGTGGTGTCAGCATCATGCACTGGGGATGCTTTCTTCCTCAGAGCCTGGGATGGGATGGGATGGGATGGGATGCTTTCATCCTCAGAGCCTGGGATGGGATGGGATGCTTTCTTCCTCAGAGCCTGGGATGGGATGGGATGGGATGCTTTCATCCTCAGAGCCTGGGATGGGATGGGATGGGATGCTTTCATCCTCAGAGCCTGGGATGGGATGGTATGCTTTTCTTCCTCAGAGCCTGGGATGGGATGGGATGCTTTCATCCTCAGAGCCTGGGATGGGATGGGATGGGATGCTTTCATCCTCAGAGCCTGGGCTTCTTGTCGAAATTAAAGCCAGAATGGATTGAACAAAGTACAGGGGGATATTACAAGAGAACCTGCTTTAGCCCGAATAAAGCTTGAGAGAAACGTCCCTTTTCAGCAGGACTTTTTAATGGTTAGCACGTTCGCCTCACACCTCCAGGGTTCGATTCCCACAGTGGCCCTGTGGGTGTGGAGTTT
>NC_030438.2:13395868-13410868 GCF_001660625.3 Ictalurus punctatus
TGCCCTGCGATGGACTGGAACCCTGTCCAGGGTGAACTCCGTCTTGTGCCCGATGCTCCTTGGGATGGGCTCCAGGTTCCCCGTGACCCTGAAAAGGAGTAAGCGGTAGAAGATGGATGGATGGATGGACGTTTGCAGGGTGTGATGTCACCATGAAATATATCCAATCACAGAGGGATTAGTCGAGGGCATGGCTGAGACAGAAGGTCATTGAACTCGTCGTTACTGGCCGACGTTAAGAAGGATGTTCAGTACTGAGGGGAAGATTTGGCAGATCATAAATTAATCCTGTGTGTGTGTGTGTTTGTGTTCTCGTATATGATTTTGTGTATGGAATGTGCGTGTTTGTGCATGTGCGTACATGCACGTGTATGTATATGTGTGTGTACATTTGTGCATGTGCCAGTGTGTTAGTATTTTGGTAATGATGTAATGTTTACGTTTGCGACGCAAAGCTGCTGCAGAAGTATATTTCATCAGTGCGCCAGTTCCCGCATGCAGCAGAGCGACCAAGCGTAGAACAGCAGAGTTTCATTTCTCTACAGCTAGAGTTTATAACATGTCTGTGAATCTCGCAGATCCGTAACGTGGAGACTAACCAGTGTCTGGACAACATGGCACGGAAAGAGAATGAAAAAGTGGGCATCTTCAACTGTCACGGCATGGGAGGCAACCAGGTCAGGACATTTCTCTCTCTCTCTCTCTCTCTCTATCAATCATTTCATCATTACTCTTGTCGTACAAAGAAAATGACCACGTGTCGTGTTTGCAGGTTTTCTCGTACACAGCCAATAAGGAGATCCGAACGGATGACCTGTGTCTAGACGTGTCCAAACTGAACGGGCCTGTAATGATGCTCAAGTGCCATCATCTGAAAGGCAACCAGCTGTGGGAGTACGATCCTCTGGTGAGTGCATGGAGTCAGTTACCGAATTCATAAGTGAGGAATATCTGCATTAAGGTGAGCACAAATATACAGGAGTTTTATTTTAATACGAGTAATAGTAGTGAGGCTTTATTAAGGTTGTAGAGGGATCTCGGTCCGTTCTGAGATCCATGCAGAAGATTTTTACTTGTTTATATCCTCGGGTTTGTGCGAGACGTGTGTGAATTCAGATCACAGGGTTTCAGTACGGTTTAAATCCACACACCGAGATGGTGTTCCCACGAGCTGTCTGTGTTGATGTGGATGTACTGTATATTCCTGTCCTTTATCTTGATGAAAGATCCATCACAGCCTCCTGACAGAGGCAACCATGTTTTGAGCTCAAATATTCTAGGCAGTGGTACTAAGACGTTGGACCGATCGGAAAGTCATGAGTTAAAATCCCAGCACCGCCAAGCTGCCACTGCTGGGCCCTCGAGCAAGGTCCTTAACCCTCAACTGCTCAGTTGGCTCCGGGCGTCTGCTAAATGCTGTTAATGTAAATGATGCCGTGAATCATAATAAGAGCCCCATAATAAGGACCACTAGCTGCGATGTTGTGCAAGGCCGAAACATCTGACCACAACCAAATTTCCAGTGACACATAGCGAAGTTCAGGCTCTGTGATCCGTGTGATGCTCTGAGGAAGGACTTCTTTTGTGCTCAGATCATCAAACTGCTAGGTGGTGTTTAATATTTGTTGATGCAACAATGTAAAAATGATGTAAACTGAGCTAAACTGTACAAAACAGGGGTCGTCTCACCATCTTCCTCACTGTGTGGGAGAGCAGGTTTATCCTGCATTGTTTGCTTTATTATTATTATTATTATTATTATTATTATTATTATTTTATTTCATTTCTAGTCCTGTTGAGGTTAATAGCATTTTTCACTGCTTATGTATTTTGTACTTGTACAGGCCAGCAACCATAATTTTTTGTTTGGTTGTTTGTTTATAAGTCAACAGCGATTTTAAAATGATCCGATTTTTTAAAAATAATATTAAAAAGAATAGTTTTTTTTTTTTTTTTTTACAAAGTAACCAATCTGTATTCTTTATGGGTGCCAATAATTTTGGCATTAGAAAGTAGTATTTAAAAATTCTTAGGGAAATTATTATTTGCTGATGTAGGATAAATAATTGGTCTAGTTGGGGAAAAAATGAAGCATTATGATGTGTAACAGTGATATCAAACAGTTAACAGCACCCTAGAAATCACATGAACCTCAGTTACCATAGCAACCACCTAGCAAAGCATTTGCATCTGCCAGGAATACCGTAGTAATTTCCAACAACACCCTAGAAACCTCTTGCAATACCATAGCAACCAACTTAACAACACCCTAGCAACCCCCAAGCAACCACCTGGAATACAGTAGCACCAAACTAGGAACATCCTAACAACCACCTAGGATTACTTAGCAACACCCTAGCAACCACCTTGCAACACCCTAGCAATCACTAGCTATCACTAGGCATACCATTGTAACCACCAAGGATTACATAGCAACTACTTAGCAACCATTTAGAATACTATAACAACCACCTTGCAACACCCTAGCAGTCACTAGCTATCACATGGCATACCACTGCAACCAACTAGACTATCATAGCAAGCACATAGCAACACCTAGCAACTACCTACATACTATGCACACAGCAGTAACTTAGCAACCAACTAGCAACACCCTACAAGTCACATGATATACTGTATAATATTAATCACCTAGCAAAGCCCTAGCAGTCTCCTATAATCATGCTCATGCTGCTCTGCCTTTTCTTCAGGAAAAGCACTGTGTCGGTTTTTATTTACATCACAGAAACCGACACACGCTGGAGGGATGATGGTATAGTTGTACTGAGACGGCCATCACTCTGTTTAAATATCACACTGATGTTCAGTGAGTTAAAGAGCTGCTGTACTGTGCAGAGAGAGAGATTAGAGCACCCTCATTCTGAACAGTGCTCCCTGCATTCCGCTGAAGCCATCACTGCTTTGTGGAAATGTCACTGTAATCCCTGCCTCTCCTCCTCCTCCTCCTCCTCCTCCCCTTCCTCGCACTGGCCTCATGCCCGGAGCGTGGGGTTGAAGGACTGAAACAGGAACCTGCAGCATGCAGACTTTTCACTGTCAATAAAAGTTCTGTTTTAGACACAGAGAAGAGGGGGAGAGAGTGAGCAAGGAAAAAGAGTGAGAGAGGAGGTAGAGTGACAAAGATCAGGGGATCACTTGTCAAAGCAACTACATCCGCTGCATGTTTTAGCATAAATTACCGTCACTTACCAACTGAGGTGTGTGTGTGTGTGCATGCGTGTGAGTGTGTGTGTGTGCATGCATGTGTGTGTGTGTGTGTGTGTGTACTCTGTGAAATCTCTTGGTGCAGATATTATGTTATATTATATATGATGTGTGTACATGAGAACATACTGCACGCTGTAGTGGCAAATCCACCCTAATCGACTTGCATATCAGTATTTACAATTACTATGGGATATTCTGATATTTAATGTGTAATGAGATTCTGAGATTCTAATTTGTTGTGGCTTGTTTACATGGGTATGAAAATATGGGAAACTTTTACTAGATTAATCTTCATTTTAGAAATCTTTAAAGAGCTGGCTGTTCCAGCTGTTTGCAGCAGGACGAACCCAATAGTACCATTACCTAAATATCACCTGCCACTTAGAACTCCGCACATTTCTATTCAGATGAAATGAGTATTCCTGTTGGATGATAATTCGTTTCCCCCCAAGGAGTTAATCAGGAATGGTGATAAAAGGAAGGGTCAAGTTCTCATTTAAGAAAAGAAAATCCACTCTAAATGACTGCATACAAAATTGAAAGAAGTATTTTGTACTGAAAACTCTGAGTTGATTTCTTTCATTTAACTTACTTTAATAGACATGCGAGTCTATTCTCACTCAACATTACCAACAATGCCATTCGATTACCCACTGATAGCCGTGCAGTGGAATCTAGCCTTCACTCCCTCTCTACCTAAAGAGAGCGATGCAGCAGAGCTTTAGTTCTGTAGTCTGTCCCGCTCGCTCACCTCCTCATCTGTTCACTCTACTCAGACAACTCACAAAGTTTAACATCTCGTACTAATGTCACCGTCCTCCTTCAAAAACAATCATGTGTGATACATTATAGAGTGTATTATTATAGAACTAGCCGAGCTGAGCTGGTTGTTGGCCACGCCCCCTCTACTATTTCAATGGTGGTTTTCTCATTAATATGCCATAGAGCATCACTGGAAAATGCTGACTGAGAAAAGTAGCTTTTGCTCTTTTGTTTGTTTTTTTTTAAATGAAAAGTGTGTGGCTTAATGTTTGTTTTTATGTACATTTGTCCATGAGCTCAAGTGTATTTTACGTATGGTTTATCTGTTTAGTGGGTTTTTTATCCAGCACTAGTCTGAGCAGGTCATGCTGCTGACCGCATACAGTACAGCCATAAAGGGTGGCTTGTGGTTAAGGCTCTGGGTTACTGATTGCAAGGTTGGGGTTCATTCAAGCCCCAGCACCGCCAGGCTCTGGGTTACTGATCGGAAGGTCGGGGGTTCAGGCCCCAGCACCGCCAGGCTCTGGGTTACTGATCGGAAGGTCGGGGGTTCAGGCTCCAGCACCGCCAGGCTCTGGGTTACTGATCGGAAGGTCGGGGGTTCAGGCCCTAGCACCGCCAGGCTTCCACTGTTGGACCCTTGAGCAAGGCCCTTAACTCAATCCGCCCCAGGGGCAGTGTATCACGGCTGACCCTGTGCTCTGACCCTAACATGCTGGGATATGCGAAGATAAAAGAATTTCACTGTGCTGTAATCATTATATTGCTCTGTGCAAAAGTCATTAAACAGAATCGGTTCAAGTCAACATTGACAATCCCCAAAATAGTGTTACGTTCAATAGTGACAGTAAAATAGGTCAGGTTATCCTTCTGTTTTTTTCATTAGGAGCATGTTTTGCTGTGACTGACATCTGACTTAAAAATGCAACCGAGGAAATTAAACATACTGAGGTACTGTAAAATGCCGATCTAACGTTAGGTACACACTCGCAGGATTCACCAGGCCCTTGTTTTGTCGCTTTGGTAACAATGACACTAATGGCATTTGTGTATGAATTAAACAGATTGTGAAGTTTAGTGTAAAATTTATTTCGAATCCGCAGTCGAAAGAAGTTATTCAGATGAATAAAAAGTTTGCGTATGAACATAGCCATGGTAAAGTCGTATGAACATGGCCATCCTGTAAAGGCAGCCAGAGAGAGGAGTTTGTTTCTATGGTAACAGTATATGTCTATAAGGAAGGTACATAAAGCTCACAAGGTTTGCCAGCGCAGAGTTTCCTTAAACATGAACGTGAATAAAGCCCTACCTGAGGTCACTGCCTGCTGGGGCAAAAATTGTGTCAAGTGATATAACAGTCACGTGAATTGAAATTGACTGTGTGTATCAGAGTTTACAAGCACACACACACACACACACACACACACACACACACACACACACACACAGAGCCAGCTCAAATCAGACAACCGAACTTTCTCTTGATGTATTCATGTGACCTTTGTTCACACTGCCATGGATTAAACTAACCACATGTCTCACTGCAACTGTATCTAACTACAGTGTGAACATAACACACACACCTCTCTCTCTATCTCGCTCTCTTTCTCTGTTTCTCTCTCTCTTTCTCTCTTTCTCTTTTTCTCTCTCTTTCTCTGTTTCTCTCTCTCTTTGTCTCTCTTTCTGTTTCTCTGTCTCTTTCTCTCTCTCCCCCTACTTCCCTGTCAATCTTCAATCTCTCTCCCTCCCTCGTCTCCATCTATCCCCATCTCTCTTTCTGTCTCTCTCTCTTTCGCTCTCTCTCTCTCTCCTTCCATCCCCATCTCTATGCCTGTCCATCCAAGTCTCTCTCTCAATAATGAATCTTTTTTATTTTTGGTCTTACAAGAACAAAAAGAAAATGTAGTTGATACATTTTCTGACAGTGCAAGAAAGGAAATTGTGTGCTGTTTTTATTTATTTATTTAAATTGTAAGCCAGCACACGGCTTGATTTGAAAGTTTATCACTCGGCAGCAGACTTGGCAGGCTTTTAAAAACTGTGGGCTTTCAGAGGAGCTCTCTTTACTGTTAATAATAATGAGCTAACCTTTTCTGACTTGTTAAAATGTTGGATTGTTAAAACTCACAATTCTCCCTCCCTCCCTCCCTCTCTCCCTCTCTCTCTCCCTCTCTCTCTCTCCCCCTCCCTCCCGCTACAGAAGCTGACCCTGGTGCACGTGAACAGTAATCAGTGTCTGGATAAAGCGTCGGAGGACGACAGCCAGGTGCCCAGCGTCAGAGACTGCAGCGGCAGCCGCTCACAGCAGTGGCTCCTACGCAACGTCACACTGCCCGAAATCTTCTGAGCACACAGCGCATGCACATGAGGACGTACGGAGAGAGACGGACTGACACACTCTTCACACCAGCTCTGGTGGAGAAAGAAGAAAAGGAGCGCGAGCGAGGGAGGGAGGGAGGGAGGAAGCTGGATGATCTCTCTACACTTTCCTTTCACTTCCTAATGGTGTGGTCTTGAGGCAGAGCCAAAATTACAGACATATACGTGTACATGAATCTCCCCTTCACTCCACTTTACTGACACCCACAACGAGATGGAGAGCGAGAAGAAGAAGAAGAGACTGTATTTTACACAGAGAAACTTAGGATCAGTGGCCTTGTCTTCCTTTAAGGAGCAGAGGGTGATTAGGTGATGTTTACCAGTTGCCTCCTTTTTAGAATATCAGAATATTGTGTGCATGTGCACGTGTGTGTGTGTGTGTGTGTGTGTGCGTGTGTGTGTGTGTGTGTTGCTGAGACAGAAAGACTATGTGGCAACACTGTGGCTTTTAATTTAATTCTATCACAAGTTTAACGAGCATTGAACACATATCAGTAGCTGCTTTCATGATCTCTTCTCTGATTGGTCAGCGTAGGAACCATGGGTTTCATCTATCAATATAATAATAATAATAATAATAATTATTATAGTAGTAGTAGTAGTAGTAAAAACCCCAAAGATAAAAATGAATGAAAATGTTAGATTAGTAAACAATGAACAGGGTGACTGTCTTAACCAAGAATTATGTAGACTCGTTTGTGTCTTTTATTATTTATTTGTTTTTAAACGAAGGCCCCAAAGTCATTCCTTAAACTTTGACTAAGTATATTGGCTTTAGTTGCAGTTTGTAAGGTGTCTAGTGCTATAACTCAGATTTGCCCAGAAGCAGGCTGACCCTGAACTTTTGCCTTCCTCTGCATTGGTTAGTAGGAGCTATTTTACGCGTAAGCACAGGGATTTCATTAACGAACGAGGGCGTCGTTATTCTGTCCTCGAATCATGTATCATTTATAAATTCAAGGGCTTAGCCTTTCTGTTTGTGTGTGTGTGTGTGTTTGTGTGTGCACAATATTGTCTTTTTCTGTTTTCGAAATTGTTACTGTTTTATGTCCGTGTAGATCCTGTATTTAAATTTATTCACACACACACACACACACACACACACACACACACACACACACACACACAATCACTGCATTTGTTTAAACCTGTGCAAAGGCCAAAAGAGATTCAGCTAACATATGAATTATTTTACATTTCATTCACTTATTCATGCATTTAATTGACTTTTTATATTGCTTTGTAAAATCATGTGTTACGTTAATGTATTGCGTCTGTACTTTGTTCTCATATCAATGGAGGCTGCAAAAAGAAAAAAGAAAAAAAAGATAAAAGAGAATGCTGCTTAGCACTGACTGTGGATGTGAAAGACGGACTTCGCCCCCCCCCCCCCTCCCCCGCTTCAGCGTCTCACCCTCTGGAATCCGGATAAAGGACAAGCGGAACGTTTTCGCAGAAATACAGACTCATAATGGCATGATGGAAAGGAATGAGCGCAAAAAGATACTCTTGTCTCTGTGTGTGTGTGTGTGTGTGTGTGTGTGTGTGTGTGTGTGTGTGTGTGTAGGTCAGAGAGGGACATCAGAGAGATCTACCCATCATCCCTCTCCTTCGGTCCCTCGTGGACAACTAGTTTACACACTTTTATTTGCCCTCCGTCTGATGTGAACGGGTGTCATCTCTACAGAGGGGTGTGTGCATGTGTGTGTGCGTGCGTGCGTGCGTGGGAGAGCAGCATGCATGTGTGTTAGTGTTTCTGTCAGAGGGTTTTTTTGTTTGTTTGTTTGTTTGTTTCCCATTTTTCTTTAAAAGCTGAATGATGGTGTGGTGTGATGATTGACAGGTGACAGCACACAGAGCTTGATCCACAGGCTGGAGAAATAAACAGGGAAAGTTTACAGTCCAGCAGATCTGACGTGCCATGGTCTATACTTTTACACATTACACTAAAAGATTAGTCTTCTTACACCAGGCAAAAAAAAAAAAAAAAACAGCAGAGGAGTAAATCATCACATGATTCTAGAATGACTGACAGGTGCGTAGGTGTTTTGAAATCTCTGATATTAACTGGTGAACCTGGAAGCCCCACCCCCTTCCCCCCATCTCACATTAGTAATGTTGTAGCACCCTTGCTTCCTGTCAATGGAGAATGTTTTGAGTTTATTGATGTGAAATAAAATCTATCAATCTATACAGGAGCACTCTTACACCTACACGTTCATGCAGTTATCCAGTCAGCCAATCACGCGGCAACAGCGCACTGCATAAAATCATGCCGATACTGGTCAAGCTCTTCAGGTCAATTTCACATCAAACATCAGAAAAAGAAAAACGTGATCTCAGTGACTTCTTGGTACCAGACGGGATGCTTTGAGCGTTTCAGTAACCGGTGATGTCCTGGGATTTTCATGTACGACTATCTGTAGTGTTCAAATCCAGTGAGAATTCTGGCAAAACATCACCTGGGCGTTTTTCTGATTTGTCCAGTGCCCAATGCAGACGCTTGTCAGATTCTTGCTCTTGGCTGATGGGAGTCGATTCCCATGTGGTCTTTTGCTGTTGTAGTCCTATCTGAGATGCTTTTCTGCTCACCAGGGATGTAAACGTGCTTTTTTGAGTTACCGGTCAGCTCAAACCAGTCTGGCCATTCTCCTCTGCCTTCTCTCACCAACAAGGCGCTTTCATCCACAGAATTGCTGCTAACTGGATGTTTTTTTTCCACACCATTCTGTATGAACTCTAGAGACCGTTGTGTGTGAAAATCCCAGGCGATCTGCAGTTTCTGAAATACTCAAACCAGCCCATCTGGCACCAACAACCATGCCACGGTTAAAGTCACAGAGATGGTATTTTTCCCTGTGATGCATGATGTGAACGTTATAGCTCTCGACCTGTATCTGCAGGGATTTATGCCTCGTGCTGCTCCAACGTGATTGGCTGATTGGATAATTGCATGGATGAGCAATGGTGTTCCTAGTTAAAGTGGCTGTGGAGTGTATGTATAAAATCCCTTCATCTCAATAAATAAGTAATAAATGGTAATAAACTCAGCACAGAAAGACGTGACGCCTATTAAGACCACTGTAACTCGAACGTGGGTTTCGACGCCGTATTCAAAATAATAATAATAATAATAATAACAGACAGATGAAATTGTGTACAATTTTACGAACGAGTACGGTAGCTCACACTGTTTTTATTTCATTTAACAGATGAGCGAGCACTCTGATGAAGCCATCAGGTTGAAAGAGCCAGGCAATCAGACAAAACGCACACACACACACAGACTCGGCGAGAACCTGGCCGTGAAGGGAGAATACAGATAGATTTCAAGAGCGTTAAAAAGGCAAGTCGAAAGCTCTGTTCATTGTAATTGTGGAAGGCTGAAACAATCGATTTCAATCTTCCACGCGCTGATCTGACCGCTCTCTGATGGCTGCGATTCTGGGGTCGGTCATGACCACGTGACCTTCACAGGACGTAAAGGTCAAATTGTCAAACAGCAGCAGAATGACCCGGTGGGCTTTCATAAAATATTCATAGATTCAGTGATATTTATAGATTTGTAGAAAAATGACCCATTTATGTAGAGTGTGTTTGAGGTAATCAAGAAGCAAGACAGTTATTTCATTTTCTTAAATCGTTTTAATAGTGTAGTAGTATAATGAGTAAAGTAAAAAAATATATATTAATGGCTAGACGCCATTTCAGAAGGAATACGTCAAATCTTTCCAAGGAACACAACACAGGCAGTTCTGCTCAATAAACCAGAAATCACTAACTTACCGTTTACTACTAAAGCTCTCATTTGGTGTTCGACCAAATTTCGTCAAATCGTAACCATCACTTCCTGAGTGAGCAGAATATCCTACTATAAGATCAATTCGAAACTAGACTAGAAGGATATCCATCAGTGCTACATAATCGATCAACATATCAAAACAAATACGCTTTCAAATTCTAGCTACAGTATGTGCGCATGAGCATGGATCTGTCTTTGGTCTTTCTGCGTCCGCAGTTCTCCCGACACAGGCTTTATAAAACGAAAAATAAATAAATAAATAAAAAAAGTTCTCCATTTCTTCTATTGAGTTTATCCCTCCACTCCTCCACTCGCTAAACCATCAGCAAACTTCACCTGTGAGTAATGACACTGCTTGCTGACAGCTAGGAGCAGGAGCTTTGCTCATATTAAGCAGCGCATGAAAAAGCACGCATGTCAATCAAAATGAGTTCCAGCAATGACTCAGGAAAAAGCGCACGATGATGTATGGGACAGAAAATAAATAAAAAGTAGAATCGAGAGATTATGTATTCCATGAGCACACAACTTGGTGACAAAGTCATCACTTAGAAGTGTTTAGTGTAGTCAGAGGAATGAATCAGGGAACATAAGGCAAAAGGTGTGTGTGTGTGTGTGCTCTTTCTCTCAATCACAAACACACACACACTTATTATACTTGAGGACCATCCATTGAGATCATTATTAATTAAGGCTATGCTACACCTAAATGTAACACTAACCTCAGTAACTTAAAGGAAACTGTTAGGCTATTTTTGTTGTTTCTTTTTAATACAAGCTAATTTATTTAATTACATTTTTTAATAAAAGCGCTTTTTCTTGTGGGAACCAGCTAAATGTCCCCACAAGGTCCGATATTCCTATCACTGTGGGGATTTAGTCCTCACCAAGATATTAAAAACACGGCCTCAAACACAACCGTGTGTACACGAGTAGCGCTTATGGAGTTATGCTTTGTGATAAGACTTAAAAACTACTCGTGCACTAATCAAGAACTGTTTAACTTTATATAATTATCAGAAAGTAGCAATCCCGCACACACACACACGCGTACACACGCTCGTCAGTGCTGTACACAGCAGGGTAAAAGTTGTCACATTATAGAAAAACTTCATTAACATGAAAAAAAACTCAAATGAAAAACTGCAATCGTAACGAAGACGGTGAAGACGTAGCAGTGGTGAGATTTACAGTCAAGCGCTGTGTGTAAACAGTTACCCTAACAATCAGAGCGCTAGTCGAGTTTGTAGTCGCTATGCTAGACGAAACGCAATGCTGCTAACCGAACTTTTGCGCTCAGGGGTTAGCGGTGTAAATAATATTGCACACAGAGAACCCAGGCTCGGGAAGCTTAGCATTCTCGCCGAGCAGTCGTGGGAGATCAATAGCATTTTATAAACACTGATCCGGAGCTGATCCGAAGCTGATCTGGAGCTCATCGGTCCTCCAGGTGCAGTTTAAGTGCCTGAGACTTCTGTGTCCTTTTGGAGGAGGTTCCAGACTCAGAGGAGCGAGGGCCGAGTAACAGTTGAGCAGCTGGGAAAGCAGCTCGGGTTTCTTTCACTCGATCGCTCTTTTCAGCAGCAAAGGAGAGTCCAGGAACGGCCTGCGGGAAGCTCAGGGTCAGTGTTCATAGCAATGTGAAATTGTGTGTTCACTACCTAGTCAGGGTTCTGCCGTTCATTTAAGAGAGTGTGTGTGTTTGAGAGTGAACCAATGTCTCCAAAAGCACATTCCCACTGAATTCCCAGAATCCTCGGAGGAACTAAAGACTCCCAAAATCATTCTGAATGAGAGCTACACAGTTTAAAGATCTGTCCCTGGTTTGCATTTCCACCAGACCGCAGGAACAATGAATGAACAGACGTAACACAACTGGAACTATCCCCGTGCAGAGAGTAGCACCGTCATAGTGGTGTGCAAATTAAGCCTGGTTTATTCTTGACACGTGGAATTCGCGTGCATGTGCAGATGCAGCGCCAACCCAAGCGCTTGTGTATCTTATCTACATCTGGAGGAATAATAACGATATGAATTAATAATAAAATGGTTGAAAGTCAGAGCCAAAACACCCCTGTTCGTCTAGTGTGCAAGTCGAAGTCTAAAATGTTTAGCGATTTTAAACGTCAAAGCGTCGTCGTCGTGATTGTTGTCACGAACGGCATCTCAATTCCAAAATTCTTTTAAAATTCAAAAGCCCTGCTGAAGAAAGAAAAAAACTCAACTAAACAATAGAAACCATCACAGTCATTCTAATGCTTTCCACTACAAATACCATTACAAACCATCAGCTAACTATTACCATTATTGGTCCTTAATGGTATCCACTAGACATAACACGCCACCAATAAAAGGCAACAAATTACCAATAGAGACCCACAGGGACCATTACAGTTTCCATTTAAAAAAACAATACGATTCCCATTATAACCATTCAAACCGTTACAAATTCTGAAGGTTTCCTGGGGTTTTCTTCAGCAGGGAGACTAAACGTCAAAGGAAAACCAGTTAGTAGAACAGTACGCAAGTACGCAAGTATGCGATTTGTGACGCATTTGTGGCTAAACAAACCGCCTCCGTTATTTACTTTGGTCCTTACATTGGCACGTAGCGTTACATTCTGAGGGCGTGCACAAATGGTGCGCCAAACAACCAGCCATCTTGCATACGTGTACACATAGTTGAAAGCGAGTATAATCCAGCCTTTAGATGTGTGTGTGCGGACTAAAGTCTCAGGAGCAGGCGCTTTTTGCTTCACGCAGGCAGTCAGCTTTTATTTCCACATGTACACAAGTCATTAAATACACACTGCAGCTTTCAGCACGTCGAATATTGTAGTACAATCTCGTATTCGTATTTGACAGTATATTCTTTGACGCCTGCATTTGACCAATCAGTGCTCGGTATGGGAAGCTCCGCCCACTCTGGAAGAGGGATTTAAACAGATGGAACGACAGACCAGGAAGTAAAATTGCTCTGGTTCAGTGTGTATGGGGTTCTATATTGTAACACCTACATCTATGGTAAGGGAAAGTTACCATATATACTTGACTCTTTGTGTGTGTGTGTGTGTGTGTGTGTGTGTGTGTGTGTGTGTATACCTGCCCAGGTGTTGAGGGAAGTTGCTCTGCACTGGTGTAGGTTGGCTGCTGCTCGGGCTCATCAGCATGGCACTGTAGATGTTGGACGCTACCACCAGAATGCAGAGCAGGATCGGGCCTATGATGGCGCCTTCTAAACCCAAACAGTATGCTCCACCAGCCACAGCTAGGCCTGTCAGATAAGGATGACCCCCGCTAGACAGACAAACACACACACACACACACACACACACACACACACACACACACACACACACACACACACATTAAGGCTGTAGGCTAAAATCAGAGCACGTGTCATTCATAATTTAGCAGCAACTGACTTTAGAGTAGAAGGATCAATAAAAGCTAATAAAACTGACGCCTGCTAGACAGATAGATACACACACACACACACACACACACACACACACACACACACACACACACACACACACATAGCTTGATTACATGAAGATGTGTCCCTGTAGGGTAAGGAACATTACAATGTCCTTGTTATTTCCTCGAGAGCTGAATGCATTACCTGCTCTGCTCTTAATTAATCTCATTAAACACTTGTGCATGAGGGAGTCAGTCAGTCAGACAGCCAAGGACACAACACTCATCTTTACAGCACACACACACACACACACACCCCGATATGTCTGAGTAAATGGCCGTATCGACGAAGTAGGTGGGCAGCAGGTGTGCGAAGAGCAGCAGCAGGGCTTTAACACCTTCACCTTGTGCCAGCCACAGATCGAGCACAGCAGGCAGCGCTGCCCAGTACGTCCCCAAAAACGGCACAGCACCAAGAATGGCTGCCAGCGCTGCAAACACACACACACACACACAGAGTAAGCTTTACAATTTAAATCAGCTTGTGTATTTGATTCAGTTAAGGCGTGGGCTTGGTTACATGTTTCAAAAGTTTGCCAATCAAAAAGGCAATAAAATAATATTACATAAAACATCATCATCAAAAATGTCATCATCCAGCAGCTTCATGCGTCTCATCTGAGTGAATTCCTTAATACGTTTTAATCCTCTTAGCTCACTCAGACTGAATATTTCATCTAGTGCTGCACAATAATACCGAAAACTATTTATTCAGCTAATTTAGGTTAAAGCCGGCTTTAAAGCATGTGGCCCTTTTCCCCCCAGGCTTTGCTTTCACTTTACACTTTTAGATCACAAGTCCTTCACAAGTATTCCTTCAAATGTATGAATTTGTGAAACTAAATAATAAACGCCAGTCATGAGTCACATTATAATCAGTAAATAGTACTATTAACACAAAATGATGCGGAGGAGAATACAATAAAATAGTGTCACCGCATCACGTAACCAAAACACGTCATTAAAACACGTGAACCGTGATTTCATGCACCAGAATTTCTTTATCCTGATTGGTCGGAAGGTGTCGATTCATTTTCTAGAACAGCAGCTCGGACAATAGTCTCAGTAGTTGTAATTCAAGTCACATTGTTGTTTCCATAGTAACCACTTCCATGCAGATTTGTACGGCTGACATAAAACAACAACAACAACAACATGTAATCGTTGGCATGGTTGAGTTTTCTGTATGATGTTTATTTAGCATTTATGGAAGAAGTCTCCAGTGTCAGAGCTAAAGCTGTATGTTTTCTGCAATGGGAATGTCTTCAGGATGGAGGAGTTCGTAGTTTCCTCAGCAGCGTTTAATTCTTATTCAATTCATGAGAGAGAAAAGGCTGGGAAAGTGGGGAC